>NW_027000037.1:131664-240897 GCF_036934945.1 Oncorhynchus masou masou
ACAAAGAGGACAGGTGTTACAGGTTACCTAGACGACAAAGAGGACAGATGTCACAGGTTACCTAGACGACAAAGAGGACAGGTGTCACAGGTTACCTAGACAACAGAGCGGACAGTTATAACAGGTTACCTAGACAAAAGAGCAGACAGTTATAGCAGGTTACCTAGACAACAGAGGACAGGTGTAACAGGTTACCCAGACAACAGAGCAGACAGTTATAACAGGTTACCTAGACGACAGAGATGACAGGTGTAACAGGTTACCTAGACAACAGAGCAGACAGTTATAACAGGTTACCTAGACAACAGAGCGGACAGTTATAACAGGTTACCTAGACGACAGAGCGGACAGTTATAACAGGTTACCTAGACAACAGAGCGGACAGTTATAACAGGTTACCTAGACAACAGAGCGGACAGTTATACACTACCTACACTCTACTTGTTTTTACAGTAACTTACTGGCAGCCAGTTAACTGTAAGTTACTGTAAAAAAAAGGAACAGTATGTTACGTACCATATTTTACGGTATTCAATATTGTTACTGTAATTTATTTACAGTACCAATAATACTACTGTGGTCATTTTACAGTAACATACTGTTCCTGTAGAGACTTATTTGCATATTTCCCAGTGCCTTGCCTTTAAAATGAATTGTAGAGTTACCACCCATGACTGTTTTTGTTAGTGACAGAGACATAGCTGTTGCATTCACCCTTGTTCAGTCTTGTGGCCAAGTGAGATTCCAAGAGAATAAGTTGTCATTAAAATTAAATTATGGCAGAATTTCTCGGGACTTCACCCCAAATCTAATGACACAGCCTTAAAATCTGTAAATTTCGATTTTTACATCAACAAATAACCTTCAATGAATTACATTTTCATCTCTTACCAAAATTCAAGAAACCAATAAATAAACGTACTCAATAAAATAGCATTTAAAAAAAAAAGATCTTTCTCTAAAACTTTTGTGTATTGTCCCGAATCCCCGAACTGACAAGGTAAAAATCTGTTGTTCTTCCCCTGATCAGGTAGTTAACCCACTGTTCCCCAGGGCAGCCCCCGCATCTCTGATTCAGAGGGGTTGGCTTAGAAGCGGAATATACATTTCAGTTGAATGCGTTCAGCTGTACAACTGACTAGGTATCCCCCTTTCCCTTTCCCATACAATAATTTCATTTATACTCTTATTTTATTTTGCCCCCAAAAAAAAAACAACATTTTTTACATTTATTTTGGCGACCTCACTGCAGTTCCTCCCCTGACATTGAATACCACTGCCTTAACACAATACATATTTCATAAGACCTTATAGCTCTACACTTATACAGTGGTCTGAAACTCAGGGTTTATAGGCCACATCATGCCTGCAAAGTAGGGCTGCAAACCTCTGTTAACTTTAACCAAAACGTTCAGAAGTCCTGGAACAATCATCCAACTGGGAATTCTGGAAAACCTGGGAGTTTCCAGAATTTTGCAACCTTAGCTAGTTATGTTATTTATCTTTGTGTAGCATAAGATTAATGAATCAATCAAAACACAGATATGAAAAACAATTGTTAAACAACCTACCTGTATTACAGCATGCAGGGAACTTTGATAAAGGATTACAATTGTTTTACAGTTAACTGACTGCCAGTATGTTACCGTAAACAAAACAGTTTTACGGTTACCAATGTTGCTACTGTAATCAATTGATGGTACCATTACTGTTATTGTAATCTATTGTAAAATGTGGGGGAGGGGGATAGTTGTTTGAATTCAGACTAAGTGATGTTATAATTCACCACATTTTTCCAAGGGGCCAGTGTTTTACATGTAGCTCATATTATGCTTGTGCTTGGTTTACTTTTAACAATTGATAATGATTTATTTGGTTGATGTGCCTTTTCTAATGATATATGTTTGCTTTAATAGGGTAGCCTAGTGGTTAGAGCTTTGGACTAGTAACCGTAAAGGTTACAAGTTCAAACCCCCGAGCTGACAAGGTACAAATCTGTCGTTCTGCCCCTGAACAGACAGTTAACCCACTGTTCCTAGGTCATCATTGAAAATAAGAATTTGTTCTTAACTGACTTGCCTAGTTAAAAAAGGTTAAGAATATTAAAATACCTTGGCTACAAACAAAGCAATGCATATAAAATAACAAAACAGGGACCAATTAACAAAGACTAAAATATAAAATGTATAATAATAATTTGCAACAAAAAAACAACAACATTTTCTCTCTTGCCTCTGAGGATAAGCTTGGGCATTGTTCCTTTTGTATGGCATTCTATTTGAATAATCAGAAATACAGTAACTGAAGCACTACCGTGTTTTATGTTGCATGATTTTATGGCCATGTCCTAAATACATCAAATATTTCCCGGCCGTTACATTTGTTTTCCCACAATGCAATGTCATTAACGGTATTTTTTTTTCAATCTAGAGTGGGGGGACCCCCTAATCTACCCCCTAATCTTCTACCCCCACAATCTTCTACCCCCACTCTACCCTCCAATCTTCTACCCCCACTCTACCCCCCAATCTTCTACCCCCACTCTACCCCCCCAATCTTCTACCCCCACTCTACCCACCCAATCTTCTACCCCACTCTACCCCCAATCTACTACCCCCACTCTAACCCCCCCTCTACCCCCTTCTCTACCCCCACTCTACCCCCTCTCCCACACTCTACTCCCACACTACCCCTTCTCTACCCCACTCTACACCCTTCTCTACCCCCCCCAATCTTCTACCCCCACTCTACCCCTTCTCTACCCCCACTCTACCCCCTTCTCTACTCCCCACTCTACCCCCCAAATCAAAACCAAGTGTTGAGAAATCTCTTCTGCCACCCCCACTCTACCCCTCCAATCTTCTACCCCCACTCTACCCCCCAATCTTCTACCCCCACTCTACCCCCCCCCCCCAATCTTCTACCCCCACTCTACCCCCCAATCTTCTACCCCCACTCTACCCCCAATCTACTACCCCCACTCTAACCCCCTCTACCCCTTCTCTACCCCCACTCTACCCCTTCTCTACCCACACTCTACCCCACACTACCCCCCTCTACCCCCACTCTACACCCTTCTCTACCCCCACCTTCTTCTACCCCCACTCTACCCCCTCCTCTACCCCCACTCTACCCCCTTCTCTACCCCCACTCTACCCCCCCCAAATCAAACCAAGTGTTGAGAAATCTCTTCTGCCTGATCAACACAACAGTCTCCTCCAAGGAGCACAAAAAACAAGACACATTCTCTGTGAAATACTAGTGTTTCTTCTCGTCTTTAAATATCAGAAGGGGCAACTTTCCCCCTCCTTTATTCAGATCCAATTATTTTACACAAGAGAGTCTCACTGGAACATAGTCCACTTCAGCAAATTGAAGTCTTTACTGTCAGGAGGGAAAATGATGGCCCCTGTGATGCACTGAGGCTTACAGGTTCCGTGTGTGTGTGTGTGTGTGTGTGTGTGTGTGTGTGTGTGTGTGTGTGTGTGTGTGTGTGTGTGTGTGTGTGTGTGTGTGTGTGTGTGTGTGTGTGTGTGTGTGTGTGTGTGTGTGTGTGTGTGTGTGTGTGTAAAACAAAAGAACAAGCTGTATTGTCACATCCAGCAGATAGGTGAAGTGGAATGTGTTGTTTTACAGGGTCAGCCATAGTAGTACGGCACCCCTGGAGTAAATTAGGGTCACGTGTCTTGCTCAAGGGCACATCGGCAGATGTGTCGGCTCAGGAATTCGAACCAGCAACCTTTCGGTTAGGCTACCTTCCGCCCTAAACTCCATCTGTTTTCTTAATTACCCAGGACCATTCCTCAGAGACCAAGATGCCATCGTCTAGTAATGAGTCTTTTCAACTCTACAGTAAACAGTCTATGGGGAAACAGGGTAAGGGTCTACAGTAAACAGTCTATGGGGACACAGGGTAAGGGTCTACAGTGTGGTCTATGGGGACACAGGGTAAGGGTCTACAGTATGGTCTATGGGGACACAGGGTAAGGGTCTACAGTATGGTCTATGGGGACACAGGGTAAGGGTCTACAGTGTGGTCTATGGGGACACAGGGTAAGGGTCTACAGTATGGTCTATGGGGACACAGGGTAAGGGTCTACAGTATGGTCTATGGGGACACAGGGTAAGGGTCTACAGTGTGGTCTATGGGGACACAGGGTATGGGTCTACAGTATGGTCTATGGGGACACAGGTTAAGGGTCTACAGTATGGTCTATGGGGACACAGGGTATGGGTCTACAGTATGGTCTATGGGGACACAGGGTATGGGTCTACAGTGTGGTCTATGGGGACACAGGGTATGGGTCTACAGTATGGTCTATGGGGACACAGGGTATGGGTCTACAGTATGATCTATGGGGACACAGGGTATGGGTCTACAGTATGGTCTTTCGGCACACAGTGTACGGGTCTACAGTATGGTCTATGGGGACACAGGGTATGGGTCTACAGTATGGTCTATGGGGACACAGGGTAAGGGTCTACAGTGTGGTCTATGGGGACACAGGGTAAGGGTCTACAGTGTGGTCTATGGGGACACAGGGTAAGGGTCTACAGTGTGGTCTATGGGGACACAGGGTATGGGTCTACAGTATGGTCTATGGGGACACAGGGTAAGGGTCTACAGTGTGGTCTATGGGGACACAGAGTATGGGTCTACAGTATGGTCTATGGGGATACAGGTTAAGGGTCTACAGTATGGTCTATGGGGACACAGGGTATGGGTCTACAGTATGGTCTTTCGGCACACAGTGTACGGGTCTACAGTATGGTCTATGGGGACACAGGGTATGGGTCTACAGTATGGTCTATGGGGACACAGGGTATGGGTCTACAGTATGGTCTATGGGGACACAGGGTATGGGTCTACAGTGTGGTCTATGGGGACACACAGGTTAAGGGTCTACAGTATGGTCTATGGACACACAGTGTACGGGTCTACAGTATGGTCTATGGGGACACAGGGTATGGGTCTACAGTGTGGTCTATGGGGACACACAGGTTAAGGGTCTACAGTATGGTCTATGGGGACACAGTGTACGGGTCTACAGTATGGTCTATGGGGACACACAGTGTACGGGTCTACAGTATGGTCTATGGGGACACAGTGTACGGGTCTACAGTATGGTCTATGGGGACACAGTGTACGGGTCTACAGTATGGTCTATGGGGACACAGTGTACGGGTCTACAGTATGGTCTATGGGGACACAGTGTACGGGTCTACAGTATGGTCTATGGGGACACAGTGGCACGGGTCTACAGTATGGTCTATGGGGACACAGTGTACGGGGTCTACAGTATGGTCTATGGGGACACAGTGTACGGGTCTACAGTATGGTCTATGGGGACACACAGTGTATGCGGGTCTACAGTGTGGTCTATGGGGACACAGTGTACGGGTCTACAGTGTGGTCTATGGGGACACAGTGTACGGGTCTACAGTGTGGTCTATGGGGACACAGTGTGCGGTCTACAGTGTGGTCTATGGGGACACAGTGTACGGGTCTACAGTATGGTCTATGGGCACACAGTGTACGGGTCTACAGTATGGTCTATGGGGACACAGTGTACGGGTCTACAGTATGGTCTATGGGGACACAGGGTATGGGTCTACAGTGTGGTCTATGGGGACACAGGGCACGGGTCTACAGTATGGTCTATGGGGACACAGTGTACGGGTCTACAGTATGGTCTATGGGGACACACAGTGTAATGGGTCTACAGTGTGGTCTATGGGGACACAGTGTACGGGTCTACAGTGTGGTCTATGGGGACACAGTGTACGGGTCTACAGTGTGGTCTATGGGGACACAGTGTACGGGTCTACACTATGGTCTATGGGGACACAGTGTACGGGTCTACAGTGTGGTCTATGGGGACACAGTGTACGGGTCTACAGTATGGTCTATGGGGACACACAGTGTACGGGTCTACAGTGTGGTCTATGGGGACACAGTGTACGGGTCTACAGTGTGGTCTATGGGGACACAGTGTACGGGTCTACAGTGTGGTCTATGGGGACACAGTGTACGGGTCTACAGTATGGTCTATGGGGACACAGTGTACGGGTCTACAGTATGGTCTATGGGGACACAGTGTACGGGTCTACAGTATGTTCTATGGGGACACAGTGTACGGGTCTACAGTATGGTCTATGGGGACACAGTGTACGGGTCTACAGTGTGGTCTATGGGGACACAGGGTATGGGTCTACAGTATGGTCTTTCGGCACACAGTGTACGGGTCTACAGTGTGGTCTATGGGGACACAGTGTACGGGTCTACAGTGTGGTCTATGGGGACACAGTGTACGGGTCTACAGTGTGGTCTATGGGGACACAGTGTACGGGTCTACAGTGTGGTCTATGGGGACACAGTGTACGGGTCTACAGTGTGGTCTATGGGGACACAGTGTACGGGTCTACAGTATGGTCTATGGGGACACAGTGTACGGGTCTACAGTATGGTCTATGGGGACACAGTGTACGGGTCTACAGTGTGGTCTATGGGGACACAGTTTACGGGTCTACAGTATGGTCTATGGGGACACAGTGTACGGGTCTACAGTGTGACTATGGGGACACAGTGTACGGGTCTACAGTGTGGTCTATGGGGACACAGTGTACGGGTCTACAGTATGGTCTATGGGGACACAGTGTGGTCTATGGGGACACAGTGTACGGGTCTACAGTGTGGTCTATGGGGACACAGTGTACAGGTCTACAGTGTGGTCTATGGGGACACAGTGTACGGGTCTACAGTATGGTCTATGGGGACACAGTGTACGGGTCTACAGTGTGGTCTATTGGGACACAGTGTACGGGTCTACAGTGTGGTCTATGGGGACACAGTGTACGGGTCTACAGTATGGTCTATGGGGACACAGTGTACGGGTCTACAGTGTGGTCTATGGGGACACAGTGTACGGGTCTACAGTGTGGTCTATGGGGACACAGTGTGGTCTATGGGGACACAGTGTACGGGTCTACAGTATGGTCTATGGGGACACACAGTGTACGGGTCTACAGTATGGTCTATGGGGACACAGTGTACGGGTCTACAGTATGGTCTATGGGGACACAGTGTACGGGTCTACAGTATGGTCTATGGGGACACAGTGTACGGGTCTACAGTGTGGTCTATGGGGACACAGTGTACGGGTCTACAGTATGGTCTATGGGGACACAGTGTACGGGTCTACAGTGTGGTCTATGGGGACACAGTGTACGGGTCTACAGTATGGTCTATGGGGACACAGTGTACGGGTCTACAGTATGGTCTATGGGGACACAGTGTACGGGTCTACAGTGTGGTCTATGGGGACACAGTGTACGGGTCTACAGTGTGGTCTATGGGGACACAGTGTACGGGTCTACAGTGTGGTCTATGGGGACACAGTGTACGGGTCTACAGTGTGGTCTATGGGGACACAGTGTACGGGTCTACAGTATGGTCTATGGGGACACAGTGTACGGGTCTACAGTGTGGTCTATGGGGAAATCATTGATATGATCACAAGGATGAACAGGAAGGAAAGAAACTGCGCTGTCTCAAAAGTTGTTCGTTCCCTAGTGATTATTCACATATCAAAACCACATTAGTTAATATCAACAGATCAAAACAAAACAATAATACAACTGATGGATTGATTGGTGTAAGTATTTGGAAAAATATCATTTGTAACACATAAACAGGCATTACTGAAGAAGGAATGGTTTCGGTGTTACCATTCTTCATTCACTACTAGAGAAATGTCAGCCACAAACACACTACCCATCAAAAGTCCCCCACCCACCCACCCCACAGTAAACACAATATTATCGCTGCATTCAAGTTGGTTTGCTCATAGCAGAGGAGCGGAGGAGTATACTGTATGAAAAAAGGAGGTTCAATGTGTTAGCCTAAGTATTATGGCATTTAAAAAAAAATTATTAGAAAGAGAAGCTTGGTCTAATTGACTCAATAGCCACATTGAAGTTTTATCTTTCTTTAATGATCCAGAAAATCTGTAGTTATTTCTGGTTGTTTATCAAAGTTAGCTGGCTAACTCATTGATCCTGCTTTTGCAGTATACCCTCTCTGGTCTGTAGCTTGAGTTGGAACATCAGGCAGTGATGTAGCATGTTAGCTTGGAATTCTGTTGTTCATTTGGACAAGTATAATGTTGTCAACAGCTTTCAATGCGTTATGCTGTTTTGGTAAAGCTGACAATGATGACTCAAGTAGCCTACATTGTAACGGAAAACTACAATTTATACCGTAATTTGTTTTGTATTATCAACAGTGCGATAACCCTAAAACCTGTTACTGCATCGTACTGTAAATGATGGTGCATTGTGGGAAAATGTTGTGGACAGGGAAAGAATTTCTGTATTTTGTATGGTACTGTAATTCCAACCCACAGAATACGGTACTGTACCGTATTTTAGGAGCTCCAAAAACCTTTTGACCACTAGTGGATGCATGGTATTGTTGTTTCATTAGCATATTTTGAGTCGTGCCTTGTAAGAGGCTACATTTGTTGAACCTGTGAATGAGAATGCTGTACCAATTTAACTGCTGTGTGGTTATAGTGCCACATCAATTAAATGTAAAATGTCTTAGGGACAGATTGGAATGGCAGCAAGTCTTAAACCTTTTGATGGTTGCATATTTAACCACGTCCGATTGGTCGGTTTGGCCCCGCCAGTTTTTGACGCCTTTTGTTTAAGGCCTCTAAAAGTACAAGTGATATAAAACACCAACTGTTCATTAATACGCTATAATGTGTAAACACTTCACCGAGCAGCCAACCTTCTTGCAACAATCCCTTGCAATAACAGTCAAATACTGTGAAATACAAACCCCTCCCCTCCAATGAATTTCATTCAATCATCCATTCAAATATCCATTCAAACATCCATTCAATCATCCATTCAATCATCCATTCAAACATCCATTCAATCATCCATTCAATCATCCATTCAAACATCCATTCAAACATCCATTCAATCATCCATTCAATCATCCATTCAAACATCCATTCAATCATCCATTCAATCATCCATTCAATCATCCATTCAATCATCCATTCAATCATCCATTCAATCATCCATTCAAACATCCATTCAAACATCTATTCAATCATCCATTCAATCATCCATTCAATCATCTATTCAATCACCCATTCAATCATCCATTCAATCATCTATTCAATCATCCATTCAATCATCCATTCAATCACCTATTCAATCACCCATTCAATCATCCATTCAATCATCCATTCAATCATCCATTCAATCATCCATTCAATCATCCATTCAATCACCCATTCAATCATCCATTCAATCATCCATTCAATCATCCATTCAATCATCCATTCAATCATCCATTCAATCACCCATTCAATCACCCATTCAATCATCCATTCAATCACCCATTCAATCATCCATTCAATCATCCATTCAATCATCCATTCAATCATCCATTCAATCATCTATTCAATCATCCATTCAATCATCTATTCAATCATCCATTCAATCATCCATTCAATCATCCATTCAATCATCTATTCAATCACCCATTCAATCACCCATTCAATCATCCATTCAATCATCCATTCAATCATCCATTCAATCATCCATTCAATCATCCATTCATTCCAACGTTTTACATTATAATACAGTCAATGTTACGGTATTTGTACTGTGTCATTGCACAGTACTTGATTCAGTCCAGTATTTACATGACAGTAGGTGTCCTGTAATATGAAATACAGAATTCTACTTGCCACTGAGCTGTTTGTAAATTACTGTCAAATTCATGGCAACCGATGGCAGTGTATCAAGATATATATAGACAAAATGTGTAAAAACAGAATAAGCATTGAAACTATTAAACATGAGCATAACAATAACATGCAGGAGATGTCCGCTCAGTTATCTCAAACAGCAGGAGACAGAGACAGAGTGAGAGAGAGAGAGAGAGAGAGAGAGAGAGAGAGACCGAGAGAACGAGGTAGAAAGAGAGAAACAGAGGCAAAGAGAGATAGAAGAGATGTAGAAAGGGGCAGAGAGAGAGATGAAGAGACAGAGGAAAATAGAGAGAGAAGGGAGAGTGAGAGAGAGAGAGAGAGAGAGAGAGAGAGAGATGAAGAGAGAGAGAGATGAAGAGAGAGAGAGAGAGAGAGGAGAGCGAAAGGGAGACAGAAAGAATGGGAGAGAGATTGAGAGAAAGAGGAGGACAGAGAGGGAAGAGAGAGCGAGAGAGAGAGGGGGACAGAGAGGGAAGAGAGAGCGAGAGAGAGGGGGGGGCAAAGAGGGAAGAGAGAGCGAAAGGGAGACGGAAAGAATGAGAGAGATGAAGAGAGAGCGAGGGCAGCAGAAAGAGAGAGAGAGAGAGCGAGGGCAGCAGAAAGAGAGAGAGCGAGGGCAGCAGAAAGAGAGAGAGAGAGAGAGGGCAGCAGAAAGAGAGAGAGAGAGGGCAGCAGAAAGAGAGAGAGCGAGGGCAGCAGAAAGAGAGAGAGAGAGGGCAGCAGAAAGAGAGAGAGAGAGAGAGGGCAGCAGAAAGAGAGAGAGAGAGAGAGAGAGAGAGAGAGAGGGCAGCAGAAAGAGAGAGAGAGAGAGGGCAGAAAGAGAGAGAGAGAGAGAGAGAGAGAGAGAGAGAGAGAGAGAGAGAGAGAGAGAGAGAGAGAGAGAGAGAGAGAGAGGGCAGCAGAAAGCGGGAGAGAGAACGAGATAAGCCGGTGGTGTTTTTGTCCATGCCACCAGTGGATCCTCTGTGTCTGAGGGATTGCCAGAAGAATGCTTTCATCAGGCCTCCAAACAAGAGACCAATGGATTCTGGATGTCATGCATGACGACGGGAGTACCTCAAACAAGTTAATCATCCCTGCATGGTGTTGTCTCTGAGGCCTGATTTTAGATTAGGGCTCTTCTCTCAATACACGGCTGTGGACACTGGGCCTGTGTGCACTTCTTGTGAAGAAAATGATGCATTAGGACATCCTGAGGGAGAGACAGTCTGATATATAGATGTATATCTTCTGCATGTGGTTGTTTCGCTCGTGTTTAATAGTTTATATGCTTATTCTGTTTTTACACATTCTGTGTTCACAGCAAGGACCCCCCCCCCACCACACACACACACAGACACACACAGACACAGACACAGACACAGACACACACACACACACAGACACACACAGACACACACACACACACACAGACACACACACACACACACACACACACACACACACACACACCTGGGTGCAGAAATATTTCCCCCTAATTGTACTCCATTAGCCAAATACATTGAAACTTTTTCACAATTCCTGACATTTAATCCATAAAAAGTATCTGTCTTAGGTCAGTTAGGATCAGCACTTTATTTTAAGAATGTGAAATGTCAGAATAATAGTAGAGATAATAATTTATTTCAGTTTTTATTTCTTTCATCACATTCCCAGTGGGTCAGAAGTTTACATACACTCAATTAGCATTTGGTAACGTTGCCTTTAAATGGTTTAACTTGGGTCAAACGTTTTGGGTAGCCTTCCCCCAAGCTACCCACAATAAGTTGGGTGAAGTTTGGCCCATTCTTCCTGACAGAGCTGGTGCATATATATATATATATATATATATATATATATATATATATATATATATATGAGAGAGAGACATAGTGGGAGAATGTCGTCCACAGCAACCAAACGCACTACTCGCCTGTCATTAATTATAAAATCAGTCATTGTCAAAGTGATACAGGGAGAGGTGACGTCCACAACACCAGAACCTGAACCTTACTAAGTATCTCCTTCCTGTAATTACAGTAGAGTTTGACACCATGTATCTACTGTCCTGTAATAACAGTAGAGTTTGACACCATGTATCTACTGTCCTGTAATTACAGTAGAGTTTGACACCATGTATCTACTGTCCTGTAATTACAGTAGAGTTTGACACCATGTATCTACTGTCCTGTAATAACAGTAGAGTTTGACACCATGTATCTACTGTCCTGTAATTACAGTAGAGTTTGAGACTATGTATCTACTGTCCTGTAATTACAGTTTAAGTCCTTGCATCATAGCGCAGAAGGATAGTGTTTTAATCACTATAGCACAATCAAAGATCGATTTATAGCCATTAATCTAAAATAATTAATAGAGTTTAAACAATAAACCTTTTCTTTTTGTCATAGACGGATAAGATTAATATGAGATGAAAGTTGAGTTCATAACGAGTTCAGGAAGCCAAGCCTAATCTTTACGTGACTTTCACAGCGGTGTCGGAAGATGTTTAGATCAAGAGAAACCTTTTTAAAAAAACATGTAAAAGTTGCAATACATGTATTTTACAGTTATAAGGAAGGTGAGATCTTACAGTTGGTGGTTTTACATATTTTAATTACAGTATATTTAGAAAGCATAAAAGTCAATTCAAGCCTCATTCATACCATTGTTTTCAATAAGAAAATGCATCACATAAAATATTTCATATTTTTAATATTTTTATCATATTTGTACTGTGTACTTGAGCCTACGTCCTCAAAAGTGACTACACCTCAGCAAGTTAGAACGGTGAGATTTGAACCTTCATTGCAGTATGCTGCAATTAATAGTTATTTCTTATGGTCCTTTCATGATAAATACTTACATTTTAGATTACATGTCGTTACGTTTAAGAGGGTTAAATGAAGGGTTCTTTGGCTGTTGCCATAGGAGGACCCTTTAAATAACCTTTTTTTTTTGTTGGAGGTAGAACCATTTTGGGTTCCATGTTGAACCCTTTCAACGGAGGGTTCTACTGTACCTGGAACCAAAAAAGGGTTCTCTTATGGGGACAGCCAAAGAACCCCGTTGGAACCCTTTTTCTGAGTGTAGAGTTTAGGTAGAGTTTGAGACCATGTATCTCTTGTAATTAGAGTTTAGGTAGAGTTTGAGACCATGTATCTCTTGTAATTAGAGTTTAGGTAGAGTTTGAGACCATGTATGTATTGTAAACAGAGTTTAGGTAGAGTTTGAGACCATGTATCTCTTGGAAACAGAGTATAGGTAGAGTTTGAGACCATGTATCTCTTGTAAACAGAGTTTAGGTAGAGTTTGAGACCATGTATCTCTTGGAAACAGAGTATAGGTAGAGTTTGAGACCATGTATCTCTTGTAAACAGAGTTTAGGCAGAGTTTGAGACCATGTATCTCTTGGAAACAGAGTTTAGGTAGAGTTTGAGACCATGTATCTCTTGTAAACAGAGTTTAAGTAGAGTTTGAGACCATGTATCTCTTGTAAACAGAGTTTAGGTAGAGTTTGAGACCATGTATCTCTTGTAATTAGAGTTTAGGTAGAGTTTGAGACCATGTATCTCTTGGAAACAGAGTATAGGTAGAGTTTGAGACCATGTATCTCTTGTAATTAGAGTTTAGGTAGAGTTTGAGACCATGTATGTATTGTAAACAGAGTTTAGGTAGAGTTTGAGACCATGTATCTCTTGGAAACAGAGTATAGGTAGAGTTTGAGACCATGTATCTCTTGTAAACAGAGTTTAGGTAGAGTTTGAGACCATGTATCTCTTGGAAACAGAGTATAGGTAGAGTTTGAGACCATGTATGTATTGTAAACAGAGTTTAGGTAGAGTTTGAGACCATGTATCTCTTGGAAACAGAGTATAGGTAGAGTTTGAGACCATGTATCTCTTGTAAACAGAGTTTAGGTAGAGTTTGAGACCATGTATCTCTTGTAAACTGAGTTTAAGTAGAGTTTGAGACCATGTATCTCTGTAAACAGAGTTTAGGTAGAGTTTGAGACCATGTATCTCTTGTAAACAGAGTTTAAGTAGAGTTTGAGACCATGTATCTCTTGGAAACAGAGTTTAGGTAGAGTTTGAGACCATGTATCTCTTGTAAACTGAGTTTAAGTAGAGTTTGAGACCATGTATCTCTTGGAAACAGAGTTTAGGTAGAGTTTGAGACCATGTATCTCTTGTAAACTGAGTTTAGGTAGAGTTTGAGACCATGTATATCTTGTAATTAGAGTTTAGGTAGAGTTTGAGACCATGTATCTCTTGTAAACAGAGTTTAGGTAGAGTTTGAGACCATGTATCTCGTGTAAACTGAGTTTAAGTAGAGTTTGAGACCATGTATCTCTTGGAAACAGAGTTTAGGTAGAGTTTGAGACCATGTATCTCTTGGAAACAGAGTTTAGGTAGAGTTTGAGACCATGTATCTCTTGTAAACAGAGTTTAGGTAGAGTTTGAGACCATGTATCTCTTGGAAACAGAGTTTAGGTAGAGTTTGAGACCATGTATCTCTTGTAAACAGAGTTTAGGCAGAGTTTGAGACCATGTATCTCTTGTAAACAGAGTTTAGGTAGAGTTTGAGACCATGTATCTCTTGTAAACAGAGTTTAGGTAGAGTTTGAGTCCATGTATCTCTTGGAAACAGAGTTTTGGGATTCTATTCTGTCTGTAAAACTGAAGCGTTACATATTCCATGATAGAACTGCAACGGTAATCTACGATTGAGTGGACAAACTGTAAGTGGTGTTTACTGGGAATTGCAATCTCTGCTAAAAAGATGGAATTTTCCTTTAAATTTCAAATTATACTGTAAAGCTGATTTTCCGTGATACGGATTGAATAGAGTTTAACCATTTACACTCGTAGGAATTGGCCTATATAGATAAGGCTAAATTAAAATGTTTCTTACTAAAGAAATATAAAAACCATACGCATAATATTGGCAGCAATTGAAAGGAAACAGTCATTAGACCAACGCTGAGGACACAACAGTTCACCTGGCACAAGAATGAACCAAACATCACACTGTTGATTTTATGTGCATTTTACATTTAGTGTACTTTTCATTGGATTTGAAATCTAAAAATACTTACATTCATTTAACATGATAAGAATATTTATGGGAAATGTAGGGTAGCTGCAACGTGACAAATGACATGAGTTTGAGCGAGAGAAGTAACTGTTGTCTCCAAGTGGCCACACACCTCTCCAGTGTGCACAGTTCCTAAGTCATTTCAATGCACTTTTATGACTCCAGGAAGAGTCTTCAACTGAAAAGTTATTTTTTTGACCTCTCCTAGCTGTGCCGTTGAGGAACTACAGCAAGCACACTTGTTTTGTTTGGAACCCAACCCTAGATCCCAGACCTTCACACAATTATTGTGTTGTTTTTTTAACGCAAATCCCAAAATTCCCCCCCATATTAAATTGCAATCTGGGTTAGATGGGCATAATTTGAAAGCTTGTTCTATTGTCAACATGACTAGCTAAGTTATAAAATAGGATCTTACAGTGTTAGGCTTTCACAAGGCGATTCAGACAAACTGATGCTAATTTTGATGCGGATAGAAAGGAGTCTTCAGTGAATTCAGGCGAATTTCCATGGCAAAGTTTCTGGACAATAGACAGACATAGGCTCCGTTCAGAACAACCCAGGGTATGATGCCATGTTATTTTGTTACTGTTGGCCTACATCAAACATAGTGGTCATAAATGTTGACACTGTATATGACATAGGTTTTATGATATGGAAATGTGAAGTGCACATTTGAACTCACAGGTGTTTGACTTGCTTGTAACTTGACTTCAACGCGGTATTTATTATCATCCTCAACGTCTTATCTTCCAAAATACATACAGTTATCTGAATTTACAGCATTTCCTCACTCGGACAGCAAAAACGTGCAAAAGTTGACCAATTAGCGGAAGGGATGGAGGGCAACTTTTTGTCGCGCACCAGTGTGTGTGTGTGTGTGTGTGTGTGTGTGTGTGTGTGTGTGTGTGGTGCTCAAATTCAGAACAGCTGTCAGTTTAAAAACCCATATAGCGCTGTGAAGCGCAGAGCCAGAGGTCTGACCTCAGTTGTAGCATGCTACTGGACATCCACTGCTTTCCAATGTAGGCGCTTATCTATGACCAAATCTACCAATTTCAACCAGACCAAGTTTCTACTCTCCTGTAATTAGAGTTTAAGTAGAGTTTAAGTAGAGTTTGAGCCCACGTATCTACTCTGCTGTAATTAGAGTTTAGGTAGAGTTTAAGTAGAGTTTGAGACCACGTATCTACTCTCCTGTAATTAGAGTTTAAGTAGAGTTTAAGTAGAGTTTGAGACCACGTATCTACTCTGCTGTAATTAGAGTTTAGGTAGAGTTTAAGTAGAGTTTGAGACCACGTATCTACTCTCCTGTAATTAGAGTTTAAGTAGAGTTTGAGACCACGTATCTACTCTGCTGTAATTAGAGTTTAGGTAGAGTTTAAGTAGAGTTTGAGACCACGTATCTACTCTCCTGTAATTAGAGTTTAAGTAGAGTTTGAGACCACGTATCTACTCTGCTGTAATTAGAGTTTAGGTAGAGTTTAAGTAGAGTTTGAGACCACGTATCTACTCTCCTGTAATTAGAGTTTAAGTAGAGTTTGAGACCACGTTTCCACTCTCCTGTAATTAGAGTTTTAGTAGAGTTTGAGACCACATCAGTGTCAATGTCAACACACTGAAAGCATTCCTCACGGTGTGTTAGGGTGAGGAGTGGAAATCAGGAGTGGGAAAGACAGGTTACGTTTAGGGAGATAGATGTGTGTGTGTGTGTGTGTGTGTGTGTGTGTGTGTGTGTGTGTGTGTGTGTGTGTGTGTGTGTGTGTGTGTGTGTGTGTGTGTGTGTGTGTGTGTGTTTATGTACCGTAGACCTCCTGTGTTTCTGTAAAGGTTGGACCGTGGCTGAGCTCCACCCTTCCAATCCAACAAACCAAATTAATGACTTTGTCCCTGAATCTCTCTGGCGTCAGGTTTCGTAATGCACCCACACATCCACACACACACACACATCCACACACACACACACACACACGCACCCACACACACACACACGCACCCACACACACACACCCACACACACACCCGCACACACCCACGCAGGCACGCACGCACGCACCCACACCCACACACACCCACACACACGCACGCACGCACGCACCCACACCCACCCACCCACCCACCCACACACACACATCCACACACACACACACACACACACACACACCCACACACACACGCACACACGCAGTAATGCATGTTTTTCTTTCCATGGGCTTCGAGCCTGAATGGCTTCTGAAGTTGAATGTGTAATCAGAATATATATACATAGCGTTCTGTTGCAATGATAATTGATGTTAAAGTGGAATGGTAATTGATGTTAAAAGTGGAATGGTAATTGATGTTAAAAGTGGAATGGATTTAGAGAAAGGGGAATAGGGTTTTCACACTTATGACATTGTTTCATATTCTTTAAGAATCAAAGCCTTTAGATAGATACATTGTCTTCATGCCGGGTCTTTGGTCTCAAAGAATTATAGGCAGACCTATTTTGTATATCAACCAACATGCACTAAGTGTTAACATCGACAAAGAGTACACACAATATACATCTCCTTTCACCTGGGTTTTTCCATAACCTGAAATAATGTTCAATAACTGTTGTTCCTCTGTGAGCTCTGAACAGGACATCACTCTAGAAGAATAACGTGAGGTTTTTTTGAAGGCTTATCTTTGAGTGAACATGTCGGTTAGTCTTTCAAGATCAATGTCGCCCTCACACATCAAAATGCAATTCATCTCTCTCCTTCTGTCTGAGGATGCTGTGCAATGGGGTCCTGTCTTAAGTCTAGTCTCAATAGGCTCTGATAGGTCTATGTGTACTGTGGGGCCTGCTAGACTGTGGACTGTGCTGCTCTGATAGGTCTATGTGTACTGTGGACTGTGCTGCTCTGGTAGGTCTATGTGTACTGTGGGGCCTGCTAGACTGTAGACTGTGCTGCTCTGATAGGTCTATGTGTACTGTGGACTGTGCTGCTCTGGTAGGTCTATGTGTACTGTGGGGCCTGCTAGACTGTAGACTGTGCTGCTCTGATAGGTCTATGTGTACTGTGGACGGTGCTGCTCTGATAGGTATATGTGTACTGTGGGGCCTGCTAGACTGTAGACTGTGCTGCTCTGATAGGTCTATGTGTACTGTGGACGGTGCTGCTCTGATAGGTATATGTGTACTGTAGGGCCTGCTAGACTGTAGACTGTGCTGCTCTGATAGGTCTATGTGTACTGTGGACTGTGCTGCTCTGATAGGTCTATGTGTACTGTGGGGCCTGCTAGACTGTAGACTGTGCTGCTCTGATAGGTATATGTGTACTGTGGACTGTGCTGCTCTGGTAGGTCTATGTGTACTGTGGGGCCTGCTAGACTGTAGACTGTGCTGCTCTGATAGGTCTATGTGTACTGTGGACGGTGCTGCTCTGATAGGTATATGTGTACTGTGGGGCCTGCTAGACTGTAGACTGTGCTGCTCTGATAGGTATATGTGTACTGTAGGGCCTGCTAGACTGTAGACTGTGCTGCTCTGGTAGGTCTATGTGTACTGTGGGGCCTGCTAGACTGTGGACTGTGCTGCTCTGATAGGTATATGTGTACTGTGGACTGTGCTGCTCTGATAGGTCTATGTGTACTGTGGGGCCTGCTAGACTGTGGACTGTGCTGCTCTGATAGGTCTATGTGTACTGTGGACTGTGCTGCTCTGATAGGTCTATGTGTACTGTGGGGCCTGCTAGACTGTAGACTGTGCTGCTCTGATAGGTATATGTGTACTGTGGACTGTGCTGCTCTGATAGGTCTATGTGTACTGTGGGGCCTGCTAGACTGTGGACTGTGCTGCTCTGATAGGTCTATGTGTACTGTGGACTGTGCTGCTCTGATAGGTCTATGTGTACTGTGGGGCCTGCTAGACTGTAGACTGTGCTGCTCTGGTAGGTTTATGTGTACTGTGGACTGTGCTGCTCTGATAGGTCTATGTGTACTGTGGACTGTGCTGCTCTGATAGGTCTATGTGTACTGTAGGGCCTGCTAGACTGTGGACTGTGCTGCTCTGATAGGTCTATGTGTACTGTGGGGCCTGCTAGACTGTGGACTGTGCTGCTCTGATAGGTCTATGTTTACTGTGGGGCCTGCTAGACTGTAGACTGTGCTGCTCTGATAGGTATATGTGTACTGTGGGGCCTGCTAGACTGTGGACTGTGCTGCTCTGATAGGTCTATGTGTACTGTGGACTGTGCCGCTCTGATAGGTCTATGTTTACTGTAGGGCCTGCTAGACTGTGGACTGTGCTGCTCTGATAGGTCTATGTGTACTGTAGGGCCTGCTAGACTGTGGACTGTGCTGCTCTGATAGGTCTATGTGTACTGTGGGGCCTGCTAGACTGTAGACTGTGCTGCTCTGATAGGTCTATGTGTACCGTAGACTGTGCTGCTCTGATAGGTCTATGTGTACTGTGGGGCCTGCTAGACTGTAGACTGTGCTGCTCTGATAGGTCTATGTGTACTGTGGACTGTGCTGCTCTGATAGGTCTATGTGTACTGTAGGGCCTGCTAGACTGTGGACTGTGCTGCTCTGATAGGTCTATGTGTACTGTGGGGCCTGCTAGACTGTGGACTGTGCTGCTCTGATAGGTCTATGTGTACTGTAGGGCCTGCTAGACTGTGGACTGTGCTGCTCTGATAGGTCTATGTGTACTGTGGGGCCTGCTAGACTGTGGACTGTGCTGCTCTGATAGGTCTATGTGTACTGTGGGGCCTGCTAGACTGTGGACTGTGCTGCTCTGATAGGTCTATGTGTACTGTGGACTGTGCTGCTCTGATAGGTCTATGTGTACTGTGGACTGTGCTGCTCTGATAGGTCTATGTGTACTGTAGGGCCTGCTAGACTGTGCTGCTCTGATAGGTCTATGTGTACTGTGGGGCCTGCTAGACTGTGGACTGTGCCGCTCTGATAGATCAGTGAAATACAGGTCTCCTCCTCTGACTTCTCGGGAATCCCACAATTCCCCTTAATCCTTCCTCTGTTTTTCCTGTCTGTCCTCTGAGGCCCTCTCATTTCTCAGGTCAACATCCATCCCTTCATCTGCTTCTATCCATCTATCTGTATCTATTCCCTCTGGGCTACATAAATCACTGATTTCCAGAAGTCCTCTGATTCACTGTGACCTCTCTATAACAGATGACATGAGAAGATATATCCATAGTGTGACAGCTCGCAAACATGCTGATTATCATCAGGTCATAGACAGACCAGACTGAAGCTGAACACAAACTAAACTACATTTGAAGTTTGAGAGGACATAGACAGACCAGACCAGACTGAAGCTAAACACAAACTAAACTACATTTGAAGTTTGAGAGGACATAGACAGACCAGACTGAAGCTGAACACAAACTAAACTACATTTGAAGTTTGAGAGGTCATAGACAGACCAGACTAAAACTGGTTGATAGTACAGGTTTAGACAGTTTGACTATAATAAAATTTTGAGACACACAAGTAGCATCGTTGAGTTTATCTTGATGATGGTTTGTATGGTTTTGTAGAGAATTCATTTTTGGGCAGATTATAGCTTCCATTCTGAAATATCTCTCTCAGTTCATATTAAAAAAATAGCTAAATATCCATGACAATAGTAAAATGTTTCTCATGTGACATTACTGATGTTGACAAACAAACTGACAAATATTCCAACAAAACACAGTCCTCAACATCACCACATTGTGTCTTCACGATCCACAGCACGATGATGTCACCTCTAAAATGGTCTTATTCTTTCCACAGCAGAGTTATGTAGATCTAGATAATAGGCCTGATGATAAGACTTCTGTGTTGAAAACTCCAGGCCTGGAAGCCAACGGAGTCTGGAGAAATACACAAGTTGTGTGAACTGAACCACCAGAAGAGAACAACACAGGGAGAGAACTAGACACAGGGAGAGAGCTACACAGGGAGAGAGCTACACAGGGAGAAAGCTACACAGGGAGAGAGAGCTACACAGGGAGAGAACTACACAGGGAGAGAACTACACAGGGAGAGAGCTACACAGGGAGAGAGAGCTACACAGGGAGAGAGAGCTACACAGGGAGAGAGCTACACAGGGAGAGAGAGCTACACAGGGAGAGAGAGCTACACAGGGAGAGAGAGCTACACAGGGAGAGAGAGCTACACAGGGAGAGAGAGCTACACAGGGAGAGAACTACACAGGGAGAGAACTACACAGGGAGAGAGCTACACAGGGAGAGAGCTACACAGGGAGAGAGAGCTACACAGGGAGAGAACTACACACAGGGAGAGAGCTACACAGGGAGAGAGCTACACAGGGAGAGAGCTACACAGGGAGAGAGCTACACAGGGAGAGAGAGCTACACAGGGAGAGAACTACACACAGGGAGAGAGCTACACAGGGAGAGAGCTACACAGGGAGAGAGCTACACAGGGAGAGAGCTACACAGGGAGAGAGAGCTACACAGGGAGAGAGAGCTACACAGGGAGAGAACTACACAGGGAGAAAGCTACACAGGGAGAGAGCTACACAGGGAGAGAGCTACACAGGGAGAGAGAGCTACACAGGGAGAGAACTACACACAGGGAGAGAGCTACACAGGCAGAGAGCTACACAGGGAGAGAGCTACACAGGGAGAGAGCTACACAGGGAGAGAGAGCTACACAGGGAGAGAGAGCTACACAGGTAGAGAACTACACACAGGGAGAGAGCTACACAGGGAGAGAGCTACACAGGGAGAGAGCTACACAGGGAGAGAGCTACACAGGGAGAGAGCTACACAGGGAGAGAGAGCTACACAGGGAGAGAACTACACACAGGGAGAGAACTACACAGGGAGAGAGCTACACAGGGAGAGAGCTACACAGGGAGAGAGCTACACAGGGAGAGAACTACACACAGGGAGAGAGCTACACAGGGAGAGAGCTACACAGGGAGAGAGCTACACAGGGAGAGAGAGCTACACAGGGAGAGAACTACACACAGGGAGAGAACTACACAGGGAGAGAGCTACACAGGGAGAGAGCTACACAGGGAGAGAGCTACACAGGGAGAGAGCTACACACAGGGAGAGAGCTACACAGGGAGAGAGCTACACACAGGGAGAGAGCTACACACAGGAGAGAGCTACACACAGGGAGAGAGTTACACACAGGGAGAGAGCTACACATGGAGAGAACTACACAGGGAGAGAACTACACAGGGAGAGAGCTACACACAGGGAGAGAACTACACACAGGGAGAGAATTACACACAGGGAGAGAACTACACAGGGAGAGAGCTACACACAGGGAGAGAGCTACACACAGGGAGAGAGCTACACAGGGAGAAAGCTACACACAGGAATAGAGCTACACACAGGGATAGAGCTACACAGGGAGAGAGCTACACAGGGAGAGAACTACACACAGGGAGAGAACTACACACAGGGAGAGAACTACACACAGGGAGAGAGCTCTACACTGGGAGAGAGCTACACACAGGGAAAAACAGCTGCTGTAATTAATGACCAGTTGAGAAATAAGACAATCAAGGGAAGAGAAAGTATTCTCATCGCTGCAAAGTGTGTGCGTGCCCATGTTTTCCGTAATTCAAACAACATACCCTGTCGTTAAACTAGATATTCCCTAAACCAACAATTTCTTCCATACGTAATTAATGATCACAACTTCAACTTCCAATGAATTTCCTCATAGGTGAAAGTTCTCCTGAGAGAGAGAGAGGTGTTCAACACAACACCGCCTGGGAAAAACAGAGGAACTGAGGAAACTGCCTCTCAACATAAAATCACAGAACAAAATGTTCTGGGCCGGGTGTTGTGCAAGTTGTAATCCTGTTACTTGATGCTAACCACAAGAATCCCAATTCATTATTAGAACCATTCAAACGGTAGGTGGCATATACAACATTAGATGGTGGGTGGTGAGGGAATGGTGGGTGGGGAAGGAATGGTGGGTGGGGAAGGAATGGTGGGTGGGGAAGGAATGGTGGGTGGGTGGTGGTTAATGATGGGTGGTGAGGGAATGGTGGGTGGAGAAGGAATGGTGGGTGGGGAAGGAATGGTGGGTGGTGAGGGAATGGTGGGTGGAGAAGGAATGGTGGGTGGTGAGGGAATGGTGGGTGGTGAGGGAATGGTGGGTGGTGGTTAATGGTGGGTGGTATTTAATGGTGGGTGGTGAGTAATGGTGGGTGGTGGTTAATGGTGGGTGGTGAGGGAATGGTGGGTGGTGGTTAATGGTGGGTGGTGAGGGAATGGTGGGTGGTGGATAATGGTGGGTGGTGGATAATGGTGGGTGGTGAGGGAATGGTGGGTGGTAAATAATGGTGGATGGTGAGTAATGGTGGGTGGTGTGGGAATGATATTGTATGTTTTGTTGGTTGCCCTTCCCAAGTCTCTAGGATCTAGTCTTTCTCCTCGGGGATTTGGAAGAGTAAAAATAATAGATACAGTACTTGTTGTCAATTTGCTGTTGCAGTAAGGGAAATGCATCACCGAATGTTATGACACTTTCAAAAATGGTCTTCATTTATAATTTCATCCTTTTAAAAAAAGTATTTGATGCAATACACACAAAGTGGGATGTAGTACACGCAAAGTGAGATGTAGTACACGCAAAGTGGGATGTAGTACACGCAAAGTGGGATGTAGTACACGCAAAGTGGGATGTAGTACACGCAAAGTTGATATAGTACACAAAAAGTTGATGTACAGTATTACACACAAAGTTGATGTACAGTATTACACACAAAGTTGATGTAGTACACACAAAGTTGATGTACAGTAATACACACAAAGTGGGATGTAGTACACGCAAAGTGGGATGTAGTACACACAAAGTGGGATGTTGTACATGCAAAGTTGATATAGTACACACAAAGTTGATGTACAGTAATACACACAAAGTTGATGTGGTAACAACACGCAGAAGTTCCCCCTCATCAGTCAACTTCCTACACCATTCTATGATGCATGACTGCACCTTTTCATTTGACCTGTCACACAACACACACAGACACAAAAAAACACACATACACACGCAGGGTCTTACCCATGATGAAGTCGTTGGTCAAGTATAAGAAGTAGACAGGGCAGGGGATGGTGACCACCTGTCCTGTATTGGCGCTGGGCCAGCAGGCCACCTTGTCCCACGTCCCACTGCAACCTGGGGGAGAGAGGGGGAGGTGGGGAAGGAGGGAGGGGGAGGAGAGGGAGGAGGAGGGGGATCTTGAAATAATAACCAACGTGCTCACTCAAAGATAAGCCTTAAAAACAGAGATAACCTTTTAGAGTTATGTCCTTTTCCTTCACAATGTTCAAACTCATAGAAGGAGAGAGGGAGTGGGGATGGGGGAAGGAGAGAGGGGGAGTGGGGATGGGGGAAGGAGAGAGGGGAGTGGGGATGGGGGAAGGAGAGAGGGGAGTGGGGATGGGGGAAGGAGAGAGGGGAGTGGGGATGGGGGAAGGAGAGAGGGGAGTGGGGATGGGGGAAGGAGAGAGGGGAGTGGGGATGGGGGAAGGAGAGAGGGGGAGGCAAGTGAGAGGAGGAGGAGGGGGAGAGAAGGGAAGAGCGAGAGAAATATGGATTAGAGGAGGAAAGGTAGATGGAGAGAGAAAGAGACAGACAGACAGACAGACAGACAGACAGACAGACAGACAGACAGACAGACATAGAGACATAGACAGAGAGACAGAGACAGAGAGGCAGACAGAGTGAGACAGAGACAGAGAGACAGACAGATAGACAGAGACAGAGAGACACACAGAGTGAGACAGAGACAGAGAGACAGAGACAGATAGACAGAGACAGAGAGACACACAGAGTGAGACAGAGAGAGACAGAGACAGATAGACAGAGACAAAGAGAGAGAGACACACAGAGTGAGACAGAGTGAGACAGAGAGAGACAGAGAGAGACAGACAGATAGACAGATACAGAGAGAGAGACAGAGTGAGACAGAGACAGAGAGAGACAGAGGCAGATAGACAGAGACAGAGAGAGAGAGAGACACACAGAGTGAGACAGAGACAGAGAGAGACAGAGACAGATAGACAGAGACAGAGAGACACACAGAGTGAGACAGAGAGAGACAGAGACAGATAGACAGAGACAGAGAGAGAGAGACACACAGAGTGAGACAGCGAGAGAGAGAGACACACAGAGTGAGACAGAGACAGAGAGAGACAGAGACAGATAGACAGAGACAGAGAGGCAGAGAGAGAGAGACACACAGAGTGAGACAGAGACAGACAGAGACAGATAGACAGAGACAGAGACAGAGAGAGACAGAGACAGATAGACAGAGACAGAGAGACACACAGAGTGAGACAGAGAGAGACAGAGACAGATAGACAGAGACAGAGAGACACACAGAGTGAGACAGAGAGAGAGAGACACACAGAGTGAGACAGAGACAGAGAGAGACAGAGACAGATAGACAGAGACAGAGAGGCAGAGAGAGAGAGACACACAGAGTGAGACAGAGACAGAGAGAGACAGAGACAGATAGACAGAGACAGAGAGAGAGAGACACACAGAGTGAGACAGAGAGAGACAGAGAGATAGACAGAGAGCGAGAAAGATAGAGAAAGAGAAACAGAGAGAGAGAGAGAGACAGAGAGACAGAGAAAGGCTCTTGAAAACCCTGTGTGATTGATGATCTCCACATTTACAAAGAGATTAAAGATGATTCATGTTCTCCTGTGTGCAGAAAAAACTAACCCACACTGTGAATGTTTGTATGTTTCTAGGACAGCCAATCAGTAAAATCTAAGGTCACATCACATAGAGTTAACTACAGATGTAGGATCTTAATTGGAGCCAGTTTGCTACAGAAGGAAAATAATCCTGCAGCAACAGGAAATTATATTTTTTTTGTGGATAATAATTAATGGACATTTTTGTAGGGGTTGATATGTTTTTAGTAAGGGAAAGATCAAGTCTGAAATCTCAAAGTGGAAATTAAAAACTTTTTAAACCTCCAATACACTACAAATTTGACATTTCTTTCATTGCTAGAAAGTTCTCATGTAACAGGGTGATCAAATTAATATCCTACATCTGTACATGGGCCAGTGTCTTGCCACATAACTTTAAAAACCAACAAGCTCTCACAGCCTCAGAATTAGGTTAAACTTTGGCATGTTTTTTCCAAACGTCACATTTCATGGTGTGTTTTAAGATTAAGTTTAGCCATCAACTCTGAATTTTTAAGGTTAGGGTTCAGTTTAGGCATTAACTCTTTAAGGTTAGGGTTCAGTTTAGACATTAACTCTTTAAGGTTAGGGTTCAGTTTAGGCATTAACTCTTTAAGGTTAGGGTTCAGTTCAGGCATTAACTCTTTAAGGTTAGGGTTCAGTTTAGACATTAACTCTTTAAGGTTAGGGTTCAGTTTAGGCATTAACTCTTTAAGGTTAGGGTTCAGTTTAGGCATTAACTCTTTAAGGTTAGGGTTCAGTTTAGACATTAACTCTTTAAGGTTAGGGTTCAGTTTAGACATTAACTCTTTAAGGTTAGGGTTCAGTTTAGACATTAACTCTTTAAGGTTAGGGTTCAGTTCAGGCATTAACTCTTTAAGGTTAGGGTTCAGTTTAGACATTAACTCTTTAAGGTTAGGGTTCAGTTTAGGCATTAACTCTTTAAGGTTAGGGTTCAGTTTAGGCATTAACTCTTTAAGGTTAGGGTTCAGTTTAGACATTAACTCTTTAAGGTTAGGGTTCAGTTTAGACATTAACTCTTTAAGGTTAGGTTCAGTTTAGGCATTAACTCTTTAAGGTTAGGGTTCAGTTTAGGCATTAACTCTTTAAGGTTAGGGTTCAGTTTAGACATTAACTCTTTAAGGTTAGGGTTCAGTTTAGACATTAACTCTTTAAGGTTAGGGTTCAGTTTAGACATTAACTCTTTAAGGTTAGGGTTCAGTTTAGACATTAACTCTTTAAGGTTAGGGTTCAGTTTAGACATTAACTCTTTAAGGTTAGGGTTCAGTTTAGACATTAACTAAAAAGTTTGAGATAGGCTCAAAACAAAAATCTCAAAAATGACTTTTCTATCGATGGATTCAAACATGCAAAACCTTTTGGTATCAGAGGCAGACGTCGTTAAATAACCCATTAAATGCTTCATAAAACACTGTCCTAGGCTGATGCTAACTGATACTATTATCTTTGATTTATATCTCAGTAAAAATGGAGTGTTTTAGCTCTCACACCGAAGTCGAGAAAGCAAACCAGAGAATCGTCAACAGGGAGGGAATACACCTGCATTCACGTTTTAAACCACTTTCATCGTCTGAAAAGGCAATTTGCAAGTTGCCCATCGCCATATTACCCTGAGGATTGTTTTGTGTTGGAATCAACCAAATGTGTACAATAGAAGAAACTGCACATAAATTAAAATGATAATGAAATTAATTAACTAAATTACTTCTTTTTTTTATATATATTTTTTTATAAATAATGCAGGGGAATAGTCAGTGTGTGCATCCCAAATGGCCCCCTTTATTCCCTACATGGACCTTATGGGCCCTGGTCAGAAGTAGTGCACTACGTAATGAATTGGGTGCCATTGTAGACGCAGCCAGTAAGTGTTGTCACCCACGTGTGGTATGACATCGCATCACCAAGCCTCGGGATGCGTGACACAATTGTGAATAAAATTCAAGAATAACATTTCTCTATTCTATCACAAACTGTATGATCACATACCAGATCATGCTTCATATAAAGCTTACCTAATAACAATGGTAATTATGACTTAATATACTGGGTGTTGACAGGCATTATACCGTTGGGATGGTTCAATGGTATTAACCGTGTTTTAGTATCATAAAAACGCATCAATAGGAGTAATCTCCCACATGAAAACATACTGCAGTACTACAGTCTGCAAAAAAAAACACTACATTAATTGCTATAGTATATATTGCAGTTCTTTTACTACAGTATTTATACTATAGTTAACTGTAAATACTACAGTATACTACAGCAAATATTACAGTAAATACTACAGTGTGCAACAGCAAATGCTACAGTAAATACTAGAGTATACTACAGAAAACACTACAGTATATACTACAGTGTACTACATCAAATACTACAGTAAATACTACAGCACATACTACAGTAAATACTACAGCAAATACTACAGTATATACTACAGTGTACTACAGCAAATACTACAGTAAATACTACAGTGTACTACAGCAAATACTACAGTAAATACTACAGTGTACTACAGCACATACTACAGTAAATACTACAGTATATACTACAGTGTACTACAGCAAATACTACAGTAAATACTACAGTGTACTACAGCAAACACTGCAGTAAATACTACACGAAATTCAGCGAAAACACTACAATGAAAAATACTATGCACTACATAATGTATTTGGTCAGTATCCATCATCAGAGTGTCTCTACTAAAAAACACTGTACGAGGATAACATCTCTGCAGATAAATTGTGGATGAGAATCTAATGCTTTTCAAAGCTACTCAAAGGCACCCAGTAGACTAAAGAACAGAGGCGCAACATGGTTTACATCTTCTAACTACAGGATCCGACGGTGTTGAACGTTTGTCTGAATTAATCTAATGCGTAGCTTGTAAAGGCCATGAGAAGACGTACTGTTTATAAGACCTAAAAGGGATGTACAGGTTATGTAGTGAAACTCTGACTCTGTACAGGTTATGTAGTGAAACTCTGACCCTGTACAGGTTATGTAGTGAAACTCTGACCCTGTACAGGTTATGTAGTGAAACTCTGACTCTGTACAGGTTATGTAGTGAAACTCTGACCCTGTACAGGTTACATGGTTAAACTCTGACCCTGTACAGGTTACGTAGTGAAACTCTGACTCTGTACAGGTTACATGGTTAAACTCTGACCCTGTACAGGTTACATGGTTAAACTCTGACTCTGTGCAGGTTACATGGTTAAACTCTGACTCTGTACAGGTTACATGGTTAAACTCTGACCCTGTACAGGTTACATGGTTAAACTCTGACCCTGTACAGGTTACATGGTTAAACTCTGACTCTGTACAGGTTACATGGTTAAACTCTGACTCTGTACAGGTTACATGGTTAAACTCTGACTCTGTACAGGTTACATGGTTAAACTCTGACTCTGTACAGGTTATGTAGTGAAACTCTGACTCTGTACAGGTTACATGGTTAAACTCTGACCATGTACAGGTTATGTAGTGAAACTCTGACTCTGTACAGGTTACATGGTTAAACTCTGACTCTGTACAGGTTACATGGTTAAACTCTGACCCTGTACAGGTTACATGGTTAAACTCTGACTCTGTACAGGTTATGTAGTGAAACTCTGACTCTGTGCAGGTTACATGGTTAAACTCTGACTCTGTACAGGTTACATGGTTAAACTCTGACTCTGTACAGGTTATGTAGTGAAACTGACTCTGTACAGGTTACATGGTTAAACTCTGACCCTGTACAGGTTACGTAGTGAAACTCTGACTCTGTACAGGTTACATGGTTAAACTCTGACCCTGTACAGGTTACATGGTTAAACTCTGACTCTGTACAGGTTATGTAGTGAAACTCTGACTCTGTGCAGGTTACATGGTTAAACTCTGACTCTGTACAGGTTACATGGTTAAACTCTGACTCTGTACAGGTTATGTAGTGAAACTGACTCTGTACAGGTTACATGGTTAAACTCTGACCCTGTACAGGTTATGTAGTGAAACTCTGACTCTGTACAGGTTATGTAGTGAAACTCTGACTCTGTGCAGGTTACATGGTTAAACTCTGACTCTGTACAGGTTACGTAGTGAAACTCTGACTCTGTACAGGTTACATGGTTAAACTCTGACTCTGTACAGGTTATGTAGTGAAACTCTGACTCTGTGCAGGTTACATGGTTAAACTCTGACTCTGTACAGGTTACATGGTTAAACTCTGACTCTGTACAGGTTATGTAGTGAAACTGACTCTGTACAGGTTACATGGTTAAACTCTGACTCTGTACAGGTTACGTAGTGAAACTCTGACTCTGTACAGGTTACATGGTTAAACTCTGACTCTGTGCAGGTTATGTAGTGAAACTCTGACTCTGTACAGGTTATGTAGTGAAACTCTGACTCTGTACAGGTTATGTAGTGAAACTCTGACTCTGTACAGGTTATGTAGTGAAACTGACTCTGTACAGGTTATGTAGTGAAACTCTGACTCTGTGCAGGTTACATGGTTAAACTCTGACTCTGTACAGGTTACATGGTTAAACTCTGACTCTGTACAGGTTATGTAGTGAAACTCTGACTCTGTGCAGGTTACATGGTTAAACTCTGACTCTGTACAGGTTACATGGTTAAACTCTGACTCTGTACAGGTTATGTAGTGAAACTGACTCTGTACAGGTTACATGGTTAAACTCTGACTCTGTACAGGTTACGTAGTGAAACTCTGACTCTGTACAGGTTACATGGTTAAACTCTGACTCTGTACAGGTTATGTAGTGAAACTCTGACTCTGTACAGGTTATGTAGTGAAACTCTGACTCTGTGCAGGTTATGTAGTTAAACTCTGACTCTGTGCAGGTTACGTAGTGAAACTCTGACTCTGTACAGGTTATGTAGTGAAACTCTGACTCTGTACAGGTTATGTAGTGAAACTCTGACTCTGTACAGGTTATGTAGTGAAACTGACTCTGTACAGGTTATGTAGTGAAACTCTGACTCTGTGCAGGTTACATGGTTAAACTCTGACTCTGTACAGGTTACATGGTTAAACTCTGACTCTGTACAGGTTACATGGTTAAACTCTGACTCTGTACAGGTTATGTAGTGAAACTCTGACTCTGTACAGGTTATGTAGTGAAACTCTGACTCTGTACAGGTTATGTAGTGAAACTCTGACTCTGTACAGGTTATGTAGTGAAACTCTGACTCTGTACAGGTTATGTAGTGAAACTCTGACTCTGTACAGGTTATGTAGTGAAACTCTGACTCTGTACAGGTTACATGGTTAAACTCTGACTCTGTACAGGTTACATGGTTAAACTCTGACCCTGTACAGGTTACATGGTTAAACTCTGACCCTGTACAGGTTACATGGTTAAACTCTGACTCTGTACAGGTTACATGGTTAAACTCTGACTCTGTACAGGTTACATGGTTAAACTCTGACTCTGTACAGGTTACATGGTTAAACTCTGACTCTGTACAGGTTATGTAGTGAAACTCTGACTCTGTACAGGTTACATGGTTAAACTCTGACTCTGTACAGGTTATGTAGTGAAACTCTGACTCTGTGCAGGTTACATGGTTAAACTCTGACTCTGTACAGGTTACATGGTTAAACTCTGACTCTGTACAGGTTATGTAGTGAAACTGACTCTGTACAGGTTACATGGTTAAACTCTGACTCTGTACAGGTTACGTAGTGAAACTCTGACTCTGTACAGGTTACATGGTTAAACTCTGACTCTGTACAGGTTACATGGTTAAACTCTGACTCTGTACAGGTTATGTAGTGAAACTGACTCTGTACAGGTTACATGGTTAAACTCTGACTCTGTACAGGTTATGTAGTGAAACTCTGACTCTGTGCAGGTTATGTAGTGAAACTCTGACTCTGTACAGGTTACATGGTTAAACTCTGACTCTGTACAGGTTACGTAGTGAAACTCTGACTCTGTACAGGTTACATGGTTAAACTCTGACCCTGTACAGGTTATGTAGTGAAACTCTGACTCTGTACAGGTTATGTAGTGAAACTCTGACTCTGTACAGGTTATGTAGTGAAACTCTGACTCTGTACAGGTTATGTAGTGAAACTCTGACTCTGTACAGGTTATGTAGTGAAACTGACTCTGTACAGGTTATGTAGTGAAACTCTGACTCTGTGCAGGTTACATGGTTAAACTCTGACTCTGTACAGGTTACATGGTTAAACTCTGACTCTGTACAGGTTACATGGTTAAACTCTGACTCTGTACAGGTTATGTAGTGAAACTCTGACTCTGTACAGGTTATGTAGTGAAACTCTGACTCTGTACAGGTTATGTAGTGAAACTGACTCTGTACAGGTTATGTAGTGAAACTCTGACTCTGTGCAGGTTACATGGTTAAACTCTGACTCTGTACAGGTTATGTAGTGAAACTCTGACTCTGTACAGGTTATGTAGTGAAACTGACTCTGTACAGGTTACATGGTTAAACTCTGACCCTGTACAGGTTATGTAGTGAAACTCTGACTCTGTGCAGGTTACATGGTTAAACTCTGACTCTGTACAGGTTACATGGTTAAACTCTGACTCTGTACAGGTTACATGGTTAAACTCTGACTCTGTACAGGTTACATGGTTAAACTCTGACTCTGTACAGGTTAGATGGTTAAACTCTGACTCTGTACAGGTTACATGGTTAAACTCTGACTCTGTACAGGTTATGTAGTGAAACTCTGACTCTGTACAGGTTATGTAGTGAAACTGACTCTGTACAGGTTATGTAGTGAAACTCTGACTCTGTGCAGGTTACATGGTTAAACTCTGACTCTGTACAGGTTACATGGTTAAACTCTGACTCTGTACAGGTTACATGGTTAAACTCTGACCCTGTACAGGTTACATGGTTAAACTCTGACTCTGTACAGGTTACATGGTTAAACTCTGACTCTGTACAGGTTAGATGGTTAAACTCTGACTCTGTACAGGTTAGATGGTTAAACTCTGACTCTGTACAGGTTACATGGTTAAACTCTGACCCTGTACAGGTTACATGGTTAAACTCTGACTCTGTACAGGTTACATGGTTAAACTCTGACTCTGTACAGGTTAGATGGTTAAACTCTGACTCTGTACAGGTTAGATGGTTAAACTCTGACTCTGTACAGGTTACATGGTTAAACTCTGACCCTGTACAGGTTACATGGTTAAACTCTGACTCTGTACAGGTTACATGGTTAAACTCTGACTCTGTACAGGTTATGTAGTGAAACTCTGACTCTGTACAGGTTACATGGTTAAACTCTGACTCTGTACAGGTTACATGGTTAAACTCTGACCCTGTACAGGTTACATGGTTAAACTCTGACTCTGTACAGGTTATGTAGTGAAACTCTGACTCTGTACAGGTTATGTAGTGAAACTCTGACTCTGTACAGGTTATGTAGTGAAACTCTGACTCTATACAGGTTATGTAGTGAAACTCTGACTCTGTACAGGTTACATGGTTAAACTCTGACCCTGTACAGGTTATCTAGTGAAACTCTGACTCTGTACAGGTTACATGGTTAAACTCTGACTCTGTACAGGTTATGTAGTGAAACTCTGACTCTGTACAGGTTACATGGTTAAACTCTGACCCTGTACAGGTTATGTAGTGAAACTCTGACCCTGTACAGGTTACATGGTTAAACTCTGACTCTGTACAGGTTACATGGTTAAACTCTGACTCTGTACAGGTTATGTAGTGAAACTCTGACTCTGTACAGGTTACATGGTTAAACTCTGACTCTGTACAGGTTACATGGTTAAACTCTGACTCTGTACAGGTTACATGGTTAAACTCTGACTCTGTACAGGTTACATGGTTAAACTCTGACCCTGTACAGGTTACATGGTTAAACTCTGACTCTGTACAGGTTACATGGTTAAACTCTGACTCTGTACAGGTTATGTAGTGAAACTCTGACTCTGTGCAGGTTACATGGTTAAACTCTGACTCTGTACAGGTTATGTAGTGAAACTCTGACTCTGTGCAGGTTACATGGTTAAACTCTGACTCTGTACAGGTTATGTAGTGAAACTCTGACTCTGTGCAGGTTACATGGTTAAACTCTGACTCTGTACAGGTTACATGGTTAAACTCTGACTCTGTACAGGTTATGTAGTGAAACTCTGACTCTGTACAGGTTACATGGTTAAACTCTGACTCTGTAAAGGTTACATGGTTAAACTCTGACTCTGTACAGGTTACATGGTTAAACTCTGACCCTGTACAGGTTATGTAGTGAAACTCTGACCCTGTACAGGTTACATGGTTAAACTCTGACTCTGTACAGGTTACATGGTTAAACTCTGACTCTGTACAGGTTACATGGTTAAACTCTGAGTCTGTACAGGTTACATGGTTAAACTCTGACTCTGTACAGGTTATGTAGTGAAACTCTGACTCTGTACAGGTTATGTAGTGAAACTCTGACTCTGTACAGGTTACATGGTTAAACTCTGACTCTGTACAGGTTACATGGTTAAACTCTGACTCTGTACAGGTTATGTAGTGAAACTCTGACTCTGTACAGGTTATGTAGTGAAACTGACTCTGTACAGGTTATGTAGTGAAACTCTGACTCTGTGCAGGTTACATGGTTAAACTCTGACTCTGTACAGGTTACATGGTTAAACTCTGACTCTGTACAGGTTACATGGTTAAACTCTGACCCTGTACAGGTTACATGGTTAAACTCTGACTCTGTACAGGTTACATGGTTAAACTCTGACTCTGTACAGGTTAGATGGTTAAACTCTGACTCTGTACAGGTTAGATGGTTAAACTCTGACTCTGTACAGGTTACATGGTTAAACTCTGACCCTGTACAGGTTACATGGTTAAACTCTGACTCTGTACAGGTTACATGGTTAAACTCTGACTCTGTACAGGTTAGATGGTTAAACTCTGACTCTGTACAGGTTAGATGGTTAAACTCTGACTCTGTACAGGTTACATGGTTAAACTCTGACCCTGTACAGGTTACATGGTTAAACTCTGACTCTGTACAGGTTACATGGTTAAACTCTGACTCTGTACAGGTTATGTAGTGAAACTCTGACTCTGTACAGGTTACATGGTTAAACTCTGACTCTGTACAGGTTACATGGTTAAACTCTGACCCTGTACAGGTTATGTAGTGAAACTCTGACTCTGTGCAGGTTACATGGTTAAACTCTGACTCTGTACAGGTTATGTAGTGAAACTCTGACTCTGTGCAGGTTACATGGTTAAACTCTGACTCTGTACAGGTTACATGGTTAAACTCTGACTCTGTACAGGTTATGTAGTGAAACTCTGACTCTGTACAGGTTACATGGTTAAACTCTGACTCTGTAAAGGTTACATGGTTAAACTCTGACTCTGTACAGGTTACATGGTTAAACTCTGACCCTGTACAGGTTATGTAGTGAAACTCTGACACTGTACAGGTTACATGGTTAAACTCTGACTCTGTACAGGTTACATGGTTAAACTCTGACTCTGTACAGGTTACATGGTTAAACTCTGAGTCTGTACAGGTTACATGGTTAAACTCTGACCCTGTACAGGTTATGTAGTGAAACTCTGACTCTGTACAGGTTATGTAGTGAAACTCTGACTCTGTACAGGTTACATGGTTAAACTCTGACTCTGTACAGGTTATGTAGTGAAACTCTGACTCTGTACAGGTTACATGGTTAAACTCTGACTCTGTACAGGTTACATGGTTAAACTCTGACTCTGTACAGGTTATGTAGTGAAACTCTGACTCTGTACAGGTTATGTAGTGAAACTGACTCTGTACAGGTTATGTAGTGAAACTCTGACTCTGTGCAGGTTACATGGTTAAACTCTGACTCTGTACAGGTTACATGGTTAAACTCTGACTCTGTACAGGTTACATGGTTAAACTCTGACCCTGTACAGGTTACATGGTTAAACTCTGACTCTGTACAGGTTACATGGTTAAACTCTGACTCTGTACAGGTTAGATGGTTAAACTCTGACTCTGTACAGGTTAGATGGTTAAACTCTGACTCTGTACAGGTTACATGGTTAAACTCTGACCCTGTACAGGTTACATGGTTAAACTCTGACTCTGTACAGGTTACATGGTTAAACTCTGACTCTGTACAGGTTAGATGGTTAAACTCTGACTCTGTACAGGTTAGATGGTTAAACTCTGACTCTGTACAGGTTACATGGTTAAACTCTGACTCTGTACAGGTTACATGGTTAAACTCTGACCCTGTACAGGTTACATGGTTAAACTCTGACTCTGTACAGGTTACATGGTTAAACTCTGACTCTGTACAGGTTATGTAGTGAAACTCTGACTCTGTGCAGGTTACATGGTTAAACTCTGACTCTGTACAGGTTATGTAGTGAAACTCTGACTCTGTGCAGGTTACATGGTTAAACTCTGACTCTGTACAGGTTATGTAGTGAAACTCTGACTCTGTGCAGGTTACATGGTTAAACTCTGACTCTGTACAGGTTATGTAGTGAAACTCTGACTCTGTGCAGGTTACATGGTTAAACTCTGACTCTGTACAGGTTACATGGTTAAACTCTGACTCTGTACAGGTTATGTAGTGAAACTCTGACTCTGTACAGGTTACATGGTTAAACTCTGACTCTGTAAAGGTTACATGGTTAAACTCTGACTCTGTACAGGTTACATGGTTAAACTCTGACCCTGTACAGGTTATGTAGTGAAACTCTGACCCTGTACAGGTTACATGGTTAAACTCTGACTCTGTACAGGTTACATGGTTAAACTCTGACTCTGTACAGGTTACATGGTTAAACTCTGACTCTGTACAGGTTACATGGTCAAACTCTGACTCTGTACAGGTTATGTAGTGAAACTCTGACTCTGTACAGGTTATGTAGTGAAACTCTGACTCTGTACAGGTTACATGGTTAAACTCTGACTCTGTACAGGTTACATGGTTAAACTCTGACTCTGTACAGGTTATGTAGTGAAACTCTGACCCTGTACAGGTTATGTAGTGAAACTCTGACTCTGTACAGGTTATGTAGTGAAACTCTGACTCTGTACAGGTTACATGGTTAAACTCTGACTCTGTACAGGTTACATGGTTAAACTCTGACTCTGTGCAGGTTACATGGTTAAACTCTGACTCTGTACAGGTTATGTAGTGAAACTCTGACTCTGTGCAGGTTACATGGTTAAACTCTGACTCTGTACAGGTTACATGGTTAAACTCTGACTCTGTACAGGTTACATGGTTAAACTCTGACTCTGTACAGGTTACATGGTTAAACTCTGACTCTGTACAGGTTACATGGTTAAACTCTGACTCTGTACAGGTTACATGGTTAAACTCTGACTCTGTACAGGTTACATGGTTAAACTCTGACTCTGTACAGGTTACATGGTTAAACTCTGACTCTGTACAGGTTATGTAGTGAAACTCTGACTCTGTACAGGTTACATGGTTAAACTCTGACTCTGTACAGGTTATGTAGTGAAACTCTGACTCTGTACAGGTTACATGGTTAAACTCTGACTCTGTACAGGTTATGTAGTGAAACTCTGACTCTGTACAGGTTACATGGTTAAACTCTGACTCTGTACGGGTTACATGGTTAAACTCTGACTCTGTACAGGTTACATGGTTAAACTCTGACTCTGTACAGGTTATGTAGTGAAACTCTGACTCTGTACAGGTTACATGGTTAAACTCTGACTCTGTACAGGTTACATGGTTAAACTCTGACCCTGTACAGGTTACATGGTTAAACTCTGACCCTGTACAGGTTACATGGTTAAACTCTGACTCTGTACAGGTTACATGGTTAAACTCTGACTCTGTACAGGTTACATGGTTAAACTCTGACTCTGTACAGGTTACATGGTTAAACTCTGACTCTGTACAGGTTACATGGTTAAACTCTGACTCTGTACAGGTTACATGGTTAAACTCTGACTCTGTACAGGTTACATGGTTCAACTCTGACCCTGTACAGGTTACATGGTTAAACTCTGACTCTGTACAGGTTATGTAGTGAAACTCTGACTCTGTACAGGTTATGTAGTGAAACTCTGACTCTGTACAGGTTATGTAGTGAAACTCTGACTCTGTACAGGTTACATGGTTAAACTCTGACTCTGTACAGGTTATGTAGTGAAACTCTGACTCTGTACAGGTTACATGGTTAAACTCTGACTCTGTACAGGTTATGTAGTGAAACTCTGACTCTGTACAGGTTATGTAGTGAAACTCTGACTCTGTACAGGTTATGTAGTGAAACTCTGACTCTGTACAGGTTATGTAGTGAAACTCTGACTCTGTACAGGTTATGTAGTGAAACTCTGACCCTGTACAGGTTATGTAGTGAAACTCTGACTCTGTACAGGTTATGTAGTGAAACTCTGACTCTGTACAGGTTACATGGTTAAACTCTGACTCTGTACAGGTTACATGGTTAAACTCTGACTCTGTACAGGTTATGTAGTGAAACTCTGACCCTGTACAGGTTATGTAGTGAAACTCTGACTCTGTACAGGTTATGTAGTGAAACTCTGACTCTGTACAGGTTACATGGTTAAACTCTGACTCTGTACAGGTTACATGGTTAAACTCTGACTCTGTGCAGGTTACATGGTTAAACTCTGACTCTGTGCAGGTTATGTAGTGAAACTCTGACTCTGTGCAGGTTACATGGTTAAACTCTGACTCTGTACAGGTTACATGGTTAAACTCTGACTCTGTACAGGTTACATGGTTAAACTCTGACTCTGTACAGGTTACATGGTTAAACTCTGACTCTGTACAGGTTACATGGTTAAACTCTGACTCTGTACAGGTTACATGGTTAAACTCTGACTCTGTACAGGTTACATGGTTAAACTCTGACTCTGTACAGGTTACATGGTTAAACTCTGACTCTGTACAGGTTACATGGTTAAACTCTGACCCTGTACAGGTTACATGGTTAAACTCTGACCCTGTACAGGTTACATGGTTAAACTCTGACCCTGTACAGGTTACATGGTTAAACTCTGACTCTGTACAGGTTACATGGTTAAACTCTGACTCTGTACAGGTTACATGGTTAAACTCTGACTCTGTACAGGTTACATGGTTAAACTCTGACTCTGTACAGGTTACATGGTTAAACTCTGACCCTGTACAGGTTACATGGTTAAACTCTGACCCTGTACAGGTTACATGGTTAAACTCTGACTCTGTACAGGTTATGTAGTGAAACTCTGACTCTGTACAGGTTATGTAGTGAAACTCTGACTCTGTACAGGTTATGTAGTGAAACTCTGACTCTGTACAGGTTACATGGTTAAACTCTGACTCTGTACAGGTTATGTAGTGAAACTCTGACTCTGTACAGGTTATGTAGTGAAACTCTGACCCTGTACAGGTTATGTAGTGAAACTGACTCTGTACAGGTTACATGGTTAAACTCTGACTCTGTACAGGTTATGTAGTGAAACTCTGACTCTGTACAGGTTACATGGTTAAACTCTGACTCTGTACAGGTTACATGGTTAAACTCTGACCCTGTACAGGTTACATGGTTAAACTCTGACTCTGTACAGGTTACATGGTTAAACTCTGACTCTGTACAGGTTACATGGTTAAACTCTGACTCTGTACAGGATACATGGTTAAACTCTGACTCTGTGCAGGTTACATGGTTAAACTCTGACCCTGTACAGGTTACATGGTTAAACTCTGACCCTGTACAGGTTACATGGTTAAACTCTGACCCTGTACAGGTTACATGGTTAAACTCTGACTCTGTGCAGGTTACATGGTTAAACTCTGACTATGTGCAGGTTATGTAGTGAAACTCTGACTCTGTACAGGTTATGTAGTGAAACTCTGACTCTGTACAGGTTATGTAGTGAAACTCTGACTCTGTACAGGTTACATGGTTAAACTCTGACTCTGTACAGGTTATGTAGTGAAACTCTGACTCTGTACAGGTTATGTAGTGAAACTCTGACTCTGTACAGGTTACATGGTTAAACTCTGACTCTGTACAGGTTATGTAGTGAAACTCTGACTCTGTACAGGTTATGTAGTGAAACTCTGACTCTGTACAGGTTATGTAGTGAAACTCTGACCCTGTACAGGTTATGTAGTGAAACTCTGACTCTGTACAGGTTATGTAGTGAAACTCTGACTCTGTACAGGTTATGTAATGAAACTCTGACTCTGTACAGGTTATGTAGTGAAACTCTGACTCTGTACAGGTTACATGGTTAAACTCTGACTCTGTACAGGTTATGTAGTGAAACTCTGACTCTGTACAGGTTATGTAGTGAAACTCTGACTCTGTACAGGTTATGTAGTGAAACTCTGACCCTGTACAGGTTATGTAATGAAACTCTGACTCTGTACAGGTTATGTAGTGAAACTCTGACCCTGTACAGGTTACATGGTTAAACTCTGACCCTGTACAGGTTACATGGTTAAACTCTGACCCTGTACAGGTTACATGGTTAAACTCTGACTCTGTGCAGGTTACATGGTTAAACTCTGACTATGTGCAGGTTACATGGTTAAACTCTGACTCTGTACAGGTTATGTAGTGAAACTCTGACTCTGTACAGGTTACATGGTTAAACTCTGACTCTGTACAGGTTATGTAGTGAAACTCTGACTCTGTACAGGTTATGTAGTGAAACTCTGACTCTGTACAGGTTATGTAGTGAAACTCTGACTCTGTACAGGTTATGTAGTGAAACTCTGACTCTGTACAGGTTATGTAGTGAAACTCTGACTCTGTACAGGTTATGTAGTGAAACTCTGACTCTGTACAGGTTATGTAGTGAAACTGACTCTGTACAGGTTATGTAGTGAAACTCTGACTCTGTACAGGTTATGTAGTGAAACTCTGACTCTGTACAGGTTATGTAGTGAAACTCTGACTCTGTACAGGTTATGTAGTGAAACTCTGACTCTGTACAGGTTACATGGTTAAACTCTGACTCTGTACAGGTTATGTAGTGAAACTCTGACTCTGTACAGGTTACATGGTTAAACTCTGACTCTGTACAGGTTATGTAGTGAAACTGACTCTGTACAGGTTATGTAGTGAAACTCTGACTCTGTACAGGTTATGTAGTGAAACTCTGACTCTGTACAGGTTATGTAGTGAAACTCTGACTCTGTACAGGTTATGTAGTGAAACTCTGACTCTGTACAGGTTATGTAGTGAAAATCTGACTCTGTACAGGTTATGTAGTGAAACTCTGACTCTGTACAGGTTATGTAGTGAAACTCTGACTCTGTACAGGTTATGTAGTGAAACTCTGACTCTGTACAGGTTACATGGTTAAACTCTGACTCTGTACAGGTTATGTAGTGAAACTCTGACTCTGTACAGGTTACATGGTTAAACTCTGACTCTGTACAGGTTATGTAGTGAAACTCTGACCCTGTACAGGTTATGTAGTGAAACTCTGACCCTGTACAGGTTACATGGTTAAACTCTGACCCTGTACAGGTTATGTAGTGAAACTCTGACTCTGTACAGGTTATGTAGTGAAACTCTGACCCTGTACAGGTTACATGGTTAAACTCTGACTCTGTACAGGTTACATGGTTAAACTCTGACCCTGTACAGGTTATGTAGTGAAACTCTGACTCTGTACAGGTTATGTAGTGAAACTCTGACCCTGTACAGGTTACATGGTTAAACTCTGACTCTGTACAGGTTACATGGTTAAACTCTGACCCTGTACAGGTTATGTAGTGAAACTCTGACTCTGTACAGGTTATGTAGTGAAACTCTGACTCTGTACAGGTTATGTAGTGAAACTCTGACTCTGTACAGGTTATGTAGTGAAACTCTGACTCTGTACAGGTTATGTAGTGAAACTCTGACTCTGTACAGGTTACATGGTTAAACTCTGACCCTGTACAGGTTATGTAGTGAAACTCTGACCCTGTACAGGTTACATGGTTAAACTCTGACCCTGTACAGGTTATGTAGTGAAACTCTGACTCTGTACAGGTTATGTAGTGAAACTCTGACCCTGTACAGGTTACATGGTTAAACTCTGACCCTGTACAGGTTATGTAGTGAAACTCTGACCCTGTACAGGTTATGTAGTGAAACTCTGACTCTGTACAGGTTATGTAGTGAAACTCTGACTCTGTACAGGTTACATGGTTAAACTCTGACTCTGTACAGGTTATGTAGTGAAACTCTGACTCTGTACAGGTTACATGGTTAAACTCTGACTCTGTACAGGTTATGTAATGAAACTCTGACTCTGTACAGGTTACATGGTTAAACTCTGACTCTGTACAGGTTACATGGTTAAACTCTGACTCTGTACAGGTTATGTAGTGAAACTCTGACTCTGTACAGGTTACATGGTTAAACTCTGACTCTGTACAGGTTACATGGTTAAACTCTGACTCTGTACAGGTTACATGGTTAAACTCTTTATAGGTAGTACAGGGTAAAGTACTGATTGATACAACTTATAGATGACTAACGGACATGTACAAATACCAAATACTGTAGTGTAACTGGTATAACGCACACACACACACACACACACACACACACACACACACACACACGCATACACACGCACACACACACACACACGCACATAAACACACGCACATACACACACACACACACACACACACACACACACACACACACACACACACACACACACACACACACACACACACACACACACACACACACACACACACACACACACACGCGCGCTAAACTACTGAATTTACCTGTTGTCATGTTTTCTAACTGGGCCATGCACGTCTCTCTCTCCTTCTCCATCTCCAGCATGATGTCACATATCTGAATGGACAGCATCTGTAGGAAAGACAATGTGACGTACGTCAGTGTCACATAGAAGAGGGAACCATGAGACCTGAAGACTTTGTGTTAAAGTAGTTCCCTTTAGCCAGAACATCCTCCTAAGAAAGCCTGCATAGCAACGGCTTGCTATCTCAGGAGGACATTTTGGCTTCCTGATCTTATATGCCAAGGTTTTAGTTTAACGGGCGAACACAGTCTTGTGACACAAAGGAGAGCCGAGTTTGAACCTCTATCGGTCACATTTGCCTGGGTCTGTCAGCTAGTAAACAACTTCGTGTTGACCCTGTAATGCCCTTATCCAATGTAAATATCTGAGATGTGATATCACATTTGACAAACGACTCGTGAATCATAACCACCAAACAGTTAAAGCACCTCAATGGAAATTATGAAAAGCTCAAAGCAATTTTGTAATTTAACTAGGCAAGTCAGTTAAGAACAAATTCTTATTTTCAATGACAGCCTAGGAGCAGTGGGTTAACTGCCTTGTTCAGGGGCAGAACAACAGATTTGTACCTTGTCAGCTCCGGGATTTGAACTTTCAACCTTCCAGTCACTAGTCCAACGCTCTAACCACTAGGTTACCCTGCCTCCTCTACACTCTAACCACTAGGTTACCCTGCCTCCTCTACATTCTAACCACTAGGTTACCCTACCTCCTCTACACTCTAACCACTAGGTTACCCTACCTCCTCTACACTCTAACCACTAGGCTACCCTACATCCTCTACACTCTAACCACTAGGCTACCCTACCGCCTCTACACTCTAACCACTAGGTTACCCTACCTCCTCTACACTCTAACCACTAGGCTACCCTGCCGCCTCTACACTCTAACCATTAGGCTACCTGCCGCATCTACACTCTAACCACTAGGTTACCCTACCGCCTCTACACTCTAACCACTAGGCTACCCTACCGCCTCTACACTCTAACCACTAGGTTACCCTACCTCCTCTACACTCTAACCACTAGGTTACCCTACCGCCTCTACACTCTAACCACTAGGTTACCCTACCTCCTCTACACTCTAACCACTAGGCTACCCTGCCGCCTCTACACTCTAACCACTAGGCTACCCTACCGCCTCTACACTCTAACCACTAGGTTACCCTACCTCCTCTACACTCTAACCACTAGGCTACCCTGCCGCCTCTACACTCTAACCACTAGGCTACCTGCCGCATCTACACTCTAACCACTAGGTTACCCTACCGCCTCTACACTCTAACCACTAGGTTACCCTACCTCCTCTACACTCTAACCACTAGGTTACCCTACCGCCTCTACACTCTAACCACTAGGCTACCCTACCGCCTCTACACTCTAACCACTAGGTTACCCTACCGCCTCTACACTCTAACCACTAGGTTACCCTACCTCCTCTACACTCTAACCACTAGGCTAACCCTACCGCCTCTACACTCTAACCACTAGGCTACCCTGCCTCGTCAAATAAAGAAACATATCCATCACCTCCGGAGAGTGGAATGAAAGTACCGACGGGTAAATCAATCTGAAGAGACGCATGAAGATGTCAGACATTGTGAACTTCAATCGAACCTTTGATGTTTGACCTACATTATATTTCTTTGAGAAAAGCCGTAAGTCTGAAACATCAAGGCTCTGATATATCCCCTCCTCCTTGTTTTTGTTGTTGTTGCCTATAGTATGTAGCCCTATGATAAATAACATATTCTTCAGTCTTCAAAACAACATGAATTTCACATGATCGCAAGTGAATTTAAAAAAAAAATTTTTTCAAATAAACATGTGAATTCTTTTTTTTTTTTTTTTAAATAAACATGTTTTCATATGATCACGTGATCTTATGTGAAGTTAATCTGACAACATCTAAAGCGACACGTGAATATACAACTAAACATGATCATATGTGAAGTGTTCCCCAAAAAAATTCACCTGATTTCACATGTGAAATTTCAAGTGAAATCATGTGACATTTTCCGCTTGTGAAATCATGTGAAATTTCAAGTGAAATCATGTGACATTTTCCGCTTGTGAAATCATGTGAAATTTCAAGTGAAATCATGTGACATTTTCCGCTTGTGAAATCATGTGAAATTTCAAGTGAAATCATGTGGGGTTTTTTTTTCTTCTATAAGGGGTGTTTTCTGGGAAAAACTAAGTCATGGATCATCGTCAGCCATCACCTTAGCTACTTCCATCTGTGGCCAATTTCACTCTTGGCATCATTGACTTTTTTCTATCAGAGATACTCCGTTCCAACAGAGTGAAGAGCCAGGACCCCATCAGAATATATTTCAACAGACCCCCACTATAATAAATATGTTTCAGTAGATTAGACAAACTGACTTGTTGGAAAGGTTGCATCCTACGACGGTGCCACGTTGAGTCATTGAGCTTTCAGTGCGGGCCATACTACTGCCAATGTTTGTGTATGGAGATTGCATGGCGGTGTCCTCAATTTTACACACCTGTCAGCAACGGGTGTGGCTGAAATAGCTGAATCCACTAATTTACAGGGATGTCAATGTACCAGGAAAAAGTTTGGACACGCCGACTCATTCAAGGGTCTTTCTTTATTTTTACAATTTTCTACATTGTAGAATAATAGTGAAGACATAAAAACTATGAAATAACACACATGGAATAATGTAGTAAAAAAGTGTTAAACAAATAAAAATATATTTGAGATTCTTCAAAGTAGCCACACTTTGCCTTGACAGTTTTGCACACACTTGGCATTCTCTCAACCAGCTTCACCAGGAATGCTTTTCCAACAGTCTTGAAGGAGTTCCAACATATGCTGAACATTTGTTGGCTGCTTTTCCTTCACTCTGCGGTCCAACTCATCACAAACCATCGCAATTGGGTTGAGGTCGGGTGATTATGGAGGCCAGGTCATCTGATGCAGCACTCCATCACTCTCCTTCTTGGTCAAATAGAACCTACAAAGCCTAGAGGTGTGTTGGGTCATTTTTCTGCTAAAAAAACAAATGATAGTCCTATTAAGCACAAACCAGATGGGATGGTGTATTGCTGCAGAATGCTGTGGTAGCCATGCTGGTTAAGTGTGCCTTGAATTTTAAATAAATCACTGACAGTGTCACCAGCAAAGCACCCCCACACCATCACACCTCCTCCTCCACGCTTCACAGTGGGAACTACAAATGATGAGATCATCTGTTCACCTACTCTGCATCCCACAAAGACACGGCGGTTGGAACCAAAAATCTCAAAATTTGGACTCATCAGACCAAAGGACCGATATCCACCGGTCTAATGTCCATTGCATGTGTTTCTTGGCCCAAGCAAATCTCTTCTTATTATTGGTGTCCTTTAGTAGTGGTTTCTTTGCAGCAATTTGACCATGAAGGCCTGATTCATGCATTCTCCTCTGAACAGTTGATGTTGAGATGTGTCTGTTACTTGAGGGCGCAATTTCTGAGGCTGGTAACTCTAATGAATGCATCCTCTGCAGCAGAGTGAATAATGATGTACTGTCATTTATCTTTGCTTATTTGAGCTGGTCTTTTACCAAATAGGACTATCTTCTGTACACCACCCCTACTATCTTCTGTACACCACCCCTACTATCTTCTGTACACCACCCCTACTATCTTCTGTACACCACCGCTACTATCTTCTGTACACCACCCCTACTATCTTCTGTACACCACCCCTACTATCTTCTGTACACCACCCCTACTATCTTCTGTACACCACCCCTACTATCTTCTGTACACCAACCCTACTGTCTTCTGTACACCACCCCTACTATCTTCTGTACACCACCCCTACTGTCTTCTGTATACCACCCCTACTGTCTACTGTACACCACCCCTACTATCTTCTGTCCACCACCCCTACTATCTTCTGTCCACCACCCCTACTATCTTCTGTACACCACCCCTACTATCTTCTGTACACCACCCCTACTATCTTCTGTACACCACCCCTACTATCTTCTGTACACCACCCCTACTATCTTCTGTACACCACCCCTACTATCTTCTGTACACCACCCCTATTATCTTCTGTACACCAACCCTACTATCTTCTGTATACCACCCCTACCTTGTCACAACACAACTGATTGGCTCAAACGCACTGAGAAAGAAATACATTCCCCAAATGTACTTTTAACAAGGCACACCTGTTAAATAGAATGCATTCCAGGTGACTACCTCATGAAGCTGGTTGAGAGAATACCAAAAGTGTGCAACACTGTCATCAAGGCAAAGGGTGGCTACTTTGAAAAATCTCGAATATGAAATATATTTTGATTACTACATGATTACACATTGAACCAGATAGCAATTTGTTTCTCAGCTACAGTTTGACTTGTGTCCTGTCTGACAGTGAAATGTAGCTAGCTCTTACTATAGCTTGGACTATGGAGTAGCTAGCTAGCGAGTGTTGCAAAAGCCCATTGCATGCATTGTAAGGTAGCAGCGTGACAATTTAAAACACTAACGTGTTTTGTGTAAACATTTAGGACTGGCATTTGGACGTGAGCTAACCATCCGTTAGCGAGATACCTTCTGTGTCGAGGTCTCACTATAATAATATGTGACCGACTGTAGACCCCACTACAATAATGTTTCAGTAGACCCCACTATAATAATGTTTCAGTAGACCCCACTATAATAATGTTTCAGTAGACCCCACTACAATAATGTTTCAGTAGACCCCACTACAATAATGTTTCAGTAGACCCCACTACAATAATGTTTCAGTAGACCCCACTACAATAATGTTTCAGTAGACCTCACTACAATAATGTTTCAGTAGACCCCACTATAATAATGTTTCAGTAGACCCCACTATAATAATGTTTCAGTAGACCCCACTACAATAATGTTTCAGTAGACCTCACTGCAATAATGTTTCAGTAGACCCCACTACAATAATGTTTCAGTAGACCCCACTACAATAATGTTTCAGTAGACCCCACTACAATAATGTTTCAGTAGACCCCACTATAATAATGTTTCAGTAGACCTCACTACAATAATGTTTCAGTAGACCCCACTAAAATAATGTTTCAGTAGACCCCACTACAATAATGTTTCAGTAGACCTCACTGCAATAATGTTTCAGTAGACCCCACTACAATAATGTTTCAGTAGACCCCACTACAATAATGTTTCAGTAGACCCCACTATAATAACATGTTTCAGTAGACCTCACTGCAATAATGTTTCAGTAGACCTCACTGCAATAATGTTTCAGTAGACCCCACTATAATAACATGTTTCAGTAGACCCCACTATAATAACATGTTTCAGTAGACCCCACTATAATAACATGTTTCAGTGGACCCCACTATAATTACATGTTTCAGTGGACCCCACTATAACATGTTTCAGTAGACCCCACTATAATAACATGTTTCAGTAGACCCCACTATAATAACATGTTTCATTAGACCCCACTATAATAACATGTTTCAGTGGACCCCACTATAATAACATGTTTCAGTGGACCCACTATAATAACATGTTTCATTAGACCCCACTATAACAATGTTTCATTAGACCCCACTATATCAATGTTTCATTAGACCCCACTACAACAATGTTTCATTAGACCCCACTACAACAATGTTTCATTAGACCCCACTACAACAATGTTTCATTAGACCCCACTACAACAATGTTTCATTAGACCCCACTACAACAATGTTTCATTAGACCCCACTACAACAATGTTTCATTAGACCCCACTATAACAATGTTTCATTAGACCCCACTACAACAATATTTCATTAGACCCCACTACAACAATGTTTCATTAGACCCCACTACAACGTTTCATTAGACCCCACTATAACAATGTTTCATTAGATCCCACTATAATAATGTGTTTCAATAGACCCCACTCCGATAATATATTTCAGTGGACCCCACTATTACAATGTTTCAGTGGACCCCACCGCTAAATCAGACCCCACCACAGTCCTCCAGCGGTTTATCTGATTTATAGCCATTACTTTGCTGGATGAGACTCTTCAGCTGTGACATTAATCAAATATATATGACCGGGCTGTTGTTAGACAGAGAACCATCCAACCAATCAACTATACAGGGATATTTTTAGAACCAGCCCATATGGCTGGAGGTCCCTCGGACAGACTCCCACAAGGAGACTACTGGAGTTTGAAGCAGTGTGATTGTCGCACTGGTGATGTAAAACCTCCATAGAGACCCTCTAGTCTATTCTCTCTCCCCCATTTAAGAGGTGGAGGCAGACAGTGTGATTGTAGTGTTGGTGCTTGAGGTGATGTAGGATAAAATGGCATAGTATTCCCTTTATAGTGCACTACTTTTGACCAGGACCCATTAGGGCACTATGTAGGGGACATAGTGAATAGGGTGCCATTTTGGACACGTCCATGTTCTCCCTCCCATTAAGAGGTAGGAAGTTGAGGCAGTCAGTGTGTTGTTAGTTGTGACAGTGATGGAGGAGCTCCATGATGGAACTTCTAACTAACACAGCAGTGACATTCTCTGTCTCTCTCTCTCTCTCTCTGTGTCTCTGTCTCTCTCCCTCCCTCTCTCTGTCTCTGTCTCTCTCTCTCTGTGTTTCTGTCTCTCTCCCTCCCTCTCTCTGTCTCTCTCTCTCTCTCTCTGTGTCTCTGTCTCTCTCCCTCCCTCTCTCTGTCTCTCTCTCTCTCTCTCTGTGTTTCTGTCTCTCTCCCTCCCTCTCTCTGTCTCTCTCTCTCTCTCTCTGTGTGTTTCTGTCTCTCTCCCTCCCTCTCTCTGTCTCTCTCTCTCTCTCTCTCTGTGTCTGTCTCTCTCCCTCCCTCTCTCTGTCTCTGTCTCTCTCTCTCTCTCTCTGTGTTTCTGTCTCTCTCCCTCCCTCTCTCTGTCTCTGTTTCTCTCTCTCTCTCTACGGGACAGTATCACGAGTCACGTGTTAACTAATTGGGAAGATAATTAGTGTGTCCTTCATCTGAATTGATAACATCAAGAGTAATTACACTGTAAAGGGGTTACTGTGAATTTGATAGTGGCTCGGTGCCAAGTAAAAATCAGTACACCTACTGTAATATGAATATGGTATCAAAGCCAGTACTGTGTAATGACACAGTACAATCAGTGGCAGCTCATCCATTAGGGCGTTAGGGGTGGTGCCCCATTTGTAATTGGTTGATAAAAGTGAGAGAAAAAAAGTATAAAATAAAAACAAAATATATATTATAACATTCAAGGATTATGTTTAAAACGTCTATAAAAGTGTGGTTAATTTGTATACATTTTACGGTTTACATTTTTTTGTTTATTTTCAAAACAAGCTGTTCAGATACCCTACTGCTTAGCCATCAGCAGCTCCTGGCATTCGGCCTGCCGTCCAGCGCTTGCCAGCTATTACATTGCTTGCTATTGGGGCGGTGGACTGCAGCAATGAGATTGCATCACATTATTTTCACAACACAAAGTAAATGGACCACCCTGGGGTGTTGAAATGAACACACAGGCTCTATCACGTATTAAACAGTTTGCTCTAAAGAGACAATTGCAATGAATTTGTGAATAAATAATCATGACAGTGAGTGGGAGGGAGGGGGGAGGAGTTTACCAGCTCGCATGCCAATCAAGTCTAACTGAAATTACTGCCGAGCTCATCGTTCTTGTGACCAGGGTTGGGTAGGTTCAATGTAATCTGGTACAGTTACTTGTCACCTGTCCAAAATTGTAAACAGTAACGTGACTTGTAACGTACTTTAAAGGGTTACCCAAACTCAGTAACGTAACCTGATTACGTAATCCTGATTATTACTTTTAGATAATTTACCCTTTGCAGGAGGTGCAGGTTAGTTTTTTTGGGTCAAGAATCTTGTTGAGGCAGCTCTGACGAGTGGTCACTAGCTGGCACAGACACCAAGTCAGAAGATCTGATTTTAAACAAGAACCTTCAAACTGCACTATGCAGAAATCGCTCCACCATTTCCTGGTTGCAAAAATTCTAATAGTTTGCCTAATTTCACTTTATGTGACAAATCAAGCATGTATAGTGTGCAGAATCGTTATACCATCTAAACCACTGTGAATATATTTTCTAAAACCAAAAAATCTAGAATTTTCAGCTGTTTGAAGCTGGTGTACAAAATTGAAAGTAAAAGACAAAATTTACAAAAGGGAATCATAGAAATTTTGATCTACCGCTTCTTCGATTTGCTTTCAATGAGAATCTATTTAACCTATATTTTACTAGGCAAGTCAGTTAAGACCAAATTATTATTTTCAATTACAGTCTAGGAACAGTGGGTTAACTGCCTTGTTCAGGGGCAGAACAACAGATTTTCACCTTGTCAGCTCGGGGATTCGATCTTGCAACCTTTCGTTTACTCTTCCAACGCTCTAACCACTAGGCTACCTGCCACCCCATCTATGACTCACATTTCTCTATGATTTTGGTCAGGTCCCCAAAACATTACGCCTAACCCTAACACTAAAATTATTTATACTGAAGTACATTTAAAATCAAATACTTTTAGACTTTCACTCATTTAGTATTTTACTGGGTGACTTTCACTATTACTTGAGTCATTTTCTATTAAGGTATCTTTACTTTTACTCAACTATGGCAATTGGGTACTTTTTCCACCATGGCTCATTGCTTCGAGTTGAGAAAATAAACGCTACTCTTGGAATGGCATGCTTTGTTAAAACTGCTGTTTAAATCCATAAAAATTGCGCAAGTTTGAGCATGTTTCCATTAGGCCTATGGAATTTGTTTATTTATTAAATCTGTACGAATTAGATTGAGCAATAAAAGCCCCAATCGTGGTCTTCTTAAATTAAACTTGTTTTTGACAGGCTGGAGCACAATACCATTGGGGGAGTTTAGAAGGTAGGAACTCCCTCAAACTTTTATTCAATAGGCTGGGATCTGAACTACACAGCTGTTGCATGAGAACATTTTATATTGGCTGTCCACTGGGGCATATTCATTATGCCGATTCTGTTGCAAAGCGTTTCTTAAACGGAAGCAAACGGAACGAAACCGGGAGGGACCTACCTGAATTTGTCCAATAGAAACTCTTGCTTTGTTCTGTTTGCTTCCTTTTTGGTTCTTAAAACGGTAAAACAGTTTCCTTAATGAATACACAGGTTATTTTAATGAATACAACAAAAACAATGTCACAAAAACAATGATTGACAGGAAGCTTAAATTTATTCAATTCAACCATTATTTGGTTCAAATAAACATATACATTTGTGAACAGCCATCCACAACAACCACAATCCGTAAGTCTCAAAAAACCTAAATGAGAGAGTTGCAGTATGATTCCCATCAATGCGCTATGTAGAGCTCAATAATAAATTAAATCCATATCGCCCGTAGGCTACACCCCAGCTTGTCATCCTTACCTCCAAGCCTTTATTGAAGTTGGATAATCTTTGGATGCCAACCGCAGTCACACCATTGGAAGACATATATTGAACTGTAGCCTTACAAAAGCCTATTCCTGCTCTTTTCCTGAGATCCATCAAACGCATTGGTGTGTGAGCATCATAGTGGCGGTCTCTGACTTGTGGTCAGCCTCGCTCAGACTGAAAACAATTCACTGCTGATTTGAATGTCAATGAGAACAAAAGAATGGTGTCAAATATTTTTTGAGCAAACATCTTTTCTGAATATAAAAGTAATCCTACGAGTAATCATCTAGTTTTTCTAAAGTATCTGTAATCTGATTACAATATTTTAGCTGGTAATGTAACAGATTACAGTTAACTGTTTGGTAATCCATTACATGCAATCCGTTACTCCCCAACCCTGATTGTGACATTATGCTAGCTAGCTATCCAACCTGGTCTCAGAGCATTGCGTATTATTCTGTAGGTAAATTGGAGACAATGCATTTAGTGTGACATGTTATGGTTGGTATAGTTATAAAAAACAGATGGCTACTTAAAGCATAAACGAAAGTAGGGTTGATTGGGTCAGGGTGGATGGGTGGGCGTATAATGCAAACGTCTAGCAACCCAAATGTTGGGAATTCAAATCTCATCACGGCCAACTTTAGCATTTCAGCAGCTTTTAAACTTCTTACTACTTTTTAGCTACGTTGAAACTACTTAGCATGTTAGCTAACCCCTCACCTAACCTTAACCCTTTAACCTAACTCTTGAACACAACCCCTAGCCTAGCTTAAAGTTAGCGAGCTAGCTAACGTTAGCCGCCTAGCTAGAATTCATAATTTAATATCCTACGTTTTGCAAATTCGTAACATATAATACGTTTTTCAAATTTGTAACATATAATAGCAATAGTCATTCGTAACATATCATACAAAATAGGTGATGAACATCCACAAATTAATACGTAACGTAAGATATGATACTAAATCTCTCGGATTTCCATACAGAATGATACGAAATGCTCTGAGACTAGGTTGAGCTATCCACAGTTAGATCACATGTTGAAGCTGTGCTTGTTGTGTTTTTCCTGTGCTTGTGTCTCCAATGTAATGAACACGCTGCTGCCTGCTCATTCAAATTATAGCACTTTTGGTAATCAATACAGTGGCAGCATGTGCAGCAGAGGTGATTCTGTTTATACATACAAAACTGAAATAAGTGTATTTCTGCTTTTGTTCAAATGCACAGACCAATTTACACTCAGTGGACCGTTTATTAGGTACACCACCCCAATCACGAAAATTGATCGCTCCTACATGCAGGCACTACGGATGGGGGTGTGAGAATGCGGGTCTGGGCAGGTGAGATGTAGTCATTGTATTTGTGTATTTGTCTGTAAACTGTTCTTCGTATTTCTAAGCTTGTATGTATAATTACATTTAATTAAAAAAATTTAAAAAGCAGGCATTGAGGCATTCAGTTATTGTTCGATTGAAAGTTAGAATGGGCAAAACAAGGGACCTAAGAGACTTTGAGCGTGGGATGATCGTCGGTGCCAGGTGAGCCGGATCCAGTATCTCAGAAACGGTCGCCTCCTGGGCTTTTCAGGCACAACAATGGCTAAGGATTTACCCAGAACGGTGCGACAAACAAATAAAAAACATCCCGTTAGTGGCAGTCCTGTGGGAGAAAACAGCCCGTTGATGAGAGAGGTTGAAGGAGAATGTCAAGAATTGAACAAGGCAACAGATAGGCCACAAACGGACGAATAACGGCGCAGTACAACAGTGGTGTGCAGAACGGCATCTCAGAACGGCATCTCAGAACTCATCGATCCTTGTCACAGGTGGGCTGTTTGCAGCATTACGACCACAATGGGTTCCAAGACTACCGCATAACAACAAGAAGAAGAAACAGCTCTCTGGTCAGCCAACACAGGACAACACTGGACAATTGAGGAGTGGAAAAACATTGCCTGGTCTGACGATGGCAGAGCTGCGTGTCGGATCATGACCTGTTGCTTCTCTCTGATGGCAGATTCAGGATTTATGCATAAACAACATGGCTCCATTCTGCCCGATGTCAACGGTACAGGCTGGTTGGCGGTGATGTAATGGTGTGAGGAATGTTTTCCTTGTACACGGTAGGTCTCTTGATATCAATTAAGCAACGATTGAACGCCATACCCTAAAGAATTCAGGCTATTGTGGAGGCAAAGGGTGGTCCAACCCGGTACCAGAGGGGTGTACCTAATATACTGACCACTGAGTGTATATGGATATTTTTTATAAATAATAGGGACAATTTGTGACATTGAGATCAACATTTCAAAATTATTTGAAACAAAAAAAATAAAACAGATTGTCATGCAGTTCTACATGTGTACTTAGAGGAATATATGCAAATTGTTCCATAACTCCACCTATACAAAAACACAGGTTTAGGACAATACATCCTTTACAACAACACAGGTCTAGGACTATACAACAACACAGGTCTAGGACTATACATCCTATACAACAACACAGGTCTAGGACTATACATCCTATACAACAACACAGGTCTGGGACTATACAACAACACAGGTCTGGGACTATACATCCTATACAACAACACAGGTCTGGGACTATACAACAACACAGGTCTGGGACTATACATCAACACAGGTCGGGGACTATACATCCTATACAACAAAACAGGTCTAGGACTATACATCCTATACAACAACACAGGTCTAGGACTATACATCCTATACAACAACACAGGTCTAGGACTATACAATCTATACAACAACACAGGTCTGGTACTATACATCCTGTACAACAACACAGGTCTGGGACTATACAACAACACAGGTCTGGGACTATACATCCTATACAACAACACAGGTCCAGGACTATACAATCTATACAACAACACAGGTCTGGTACTATACATCCTATACAACAACACAGGTCTAGGACTATACATCCTATACATCAACACAGGTCTAGGACTATACAACCTATACAACAACACAGGTTCTAGGACTATTCAACAACACAGGTCTAGGACTATACATCCTATACAACAACACAGGTCTAGGACTATACATCCTATACAACAACACAGGTCTGGTACTATACATCCTATACAACAACACAGGTCTAGGACTATACATCCTATACATCAACACAGGTCTAGGACTATACAACCTATACAACAACACAGGTTCTAGGACTATTCAACAACACAGGTCTGGGACAATACATCCTATACAACAACACAGGTCTAGGACTATACATCCTTTAAGCAGGGTTCATACAGACACTGGCAGGTCAAATTCAAGGACTTTCAGCACTCAATTGTGATTTTTAAGGACCTCAGTTATACAATATGTAATAGAATTTATATAATTGTACATATAAGGTGTACTATACACTGAGTGTACAAAACATTAAGAACACCTGCTCTTTCCACGACAGAGACTGACCAGGTGAATCCAGGTGAAAGCTATGATCCCTTATCCACTTCAATCAGTGTAGACGAAGAGGAGGAGACAGGTTAAATAAGGATTTTTAAGCCTTGAGGCAATTGAGACATGGATTGTGTATGTGTGCCATTCATAGGGTGAATAGGCAAGACAACATATGTAAGTGCCTTTGAACGGGGTATGGAAGTAGGTGCCAGAAGCACTGGTTTGTGTCAAGAACTGCAACACTGCTGGGTTTTTCCACACTCAACAGTTTCCTGTGTGAATCCAGAATGGTCCACCACTCAAAGGACATCCATCCAACTTGACACAACTGTGGGAAGCATTGGAGTCAACATGGGCCAGTACCCCTGTGGAACGCTTTCAACACCTTGTATAGTCCATGACCCGATGAATTGATGCTGTTATAAGGGCAAAATGGGGTGCAATTTAATATTAGGAGAGTGTTCCTAATGTTTTGTACACTCAATGTAGACCCCCCCCCTCCCCTCCCCCCAAAACCCATTGATATTCAAATTAATATTACATTCTAAAATATGTGAGAATAATATGGCCATTGCCTGACTCATGGCTATTTTTCTGTAGCCTATGTGGTCGACGCAGGCACACATAACAAAACCATGAATAGAGGTAGCATTAATCTCTCCAGTTGAATCGCACCATCACTGTTTTATTAATGAGAAAGTTACCCCAAAAAAGCAGGTTCCTTTTTATAATGGAAGGATTTGCATGGAAAGCAAAGTCGAAGCCAACATTTAGATGCTATCGGCCTCATAAAAACAGCAACGTGGTTTTACCACAATGGAGTAGCTTAATTGACACCCTTCAAATGAAGCGACGGAAACAAACAAAACTGGTCACATCTCTCACCCCCCCCCCAAAAAAAAAAAAAACGGATCAAAAATGAATCAAAGATAATTATAAGGGAGCATGAGAACTTATAAATTGGCTACAATAATTACAAGGATTTTTCAAGCACCAAATTGAGGAAATGTCTGATTTTCAGGGTAGGACCTAATTCCAGTACTTGAATTTCTAGGGTATTTCAAGTCCCTTGTTTTGTTTAAAATTGCAGGTGTAACATGGAAAAGAACATGTATTTGTCATGTTTTTTTATTTACTAGATCATATTGTCAATAAAGGCGTCGGCATGCTTCAGTTCGGCTGACCGAACGAGAGCGCTTGCATACTTCCTTAAAATACCTACGCTTCGCTTTAACATGTTTGTCCATTTTAAGACGCCGTAGCCGGTATACACTTCCTCAAAATATTCCAAATTAATTTAAGATAACCCATATTTATTTGCAGAGGAGATCTTACTGTGACTAAGATGTTTGGTGCAGTATTTCTAAATAATAATTTTAAAAAATTGCATGAAAATGAGTTGTCTCTCGTTGAATGTCAACCAAGACTTTATGGAAGATTCCGTACTGTTGACCAATCACCGACTTCGGCTTGCCTCCAGAAAAAAACGTGTGTGCCCGAACAGCCGATAAAACCCTCACCGAAGTCCAAAAGGAACAAAAACATCACAAAATGTTGTCATAATATCTGCACAAACTCTTCCAAACGGTTTCGGCTGGGAAGCACGCGGACGCCTCAAACCCACTAGGCTATCTATAACTAATAGGAATAGCGCTGGGTGTTGCACAATAGTCTGTCCTACACAATTGCACACAGTATATTCGGTGTACAATCCGAGGCACAAAAAAATATATGAAAACAGAAACACATTACCTTGATGCTTTCTCTGTTAAATCTAAGGAGACCCTGCAGACAACAACAGATGATCAACATCAATTTCTGTAGTGATATTAGATCCAACGTGGCACAACTATCTTCACCTGCATAACGAATGAGACACCAAAATATTCCTGACATTCCTCACAAACACCTTTTTTTTCTCCAGCTCTTGGGCTGTTGTTGCATCGCATGCGTTATCACAACAGCTGTTCGTCACTTGACCGTCATTCATAAAATTCCTTCCTGGATCAGATGAAAATATCACGGCGTAACTAGTCAGCTGGACACCAAATGCGCAGCCAACAAGTATTATACATAATTAAGAAGAACCCCGTTAATGACAGTATCGATTTATATTTTAAGTATCAAGGTAAGGTGACTCTTCCAGTGACAAGCTTTCGATTGTGCAATTACCATTTTTATTTTGGATTTGTGTGCCCATGAAAACTGTTTTCAACCCCGTAACATAAGGAGAAAGGAAATGTTACATAGTTACACTGTATTTGTGAGATCTCTATACCAAAAACTGTATGCGTTACATTGGTTGAGAAAAGCCCTCAGACTCATCTAGGAAATATGGCTCGTGGGTGGTTTGAAATGTTATTTCAAGGGAAGCCAGCAATCAGAGAAAGAGCTGCGTTATTCTGACAGGCATCCTTGTGTGAATTAATAGGCATCCCTCCGTAGGTTGAAGACAATAGTAACAAGGACACTGATGCTGACTGGACAAACAGAACAACCTGAACTACAGAGTAGGCAGACAACATGGAGGCTGTTGCCATGGTGTCTTATTGCAAGTAAGAAAAATCATCACTGCTTTATTTCACAGGAAATGGAGAGAAACCAACCATCAAATAACTGACAGTAATTTCACTTTTTTGATATCCATCAACTTTGGAAAAATATCAAATAAAGCCGAACTTCTGTAACACTCCTCAACTCTAAGACAAGTGTAGTTTATATGCCAGTGTACACTTTTTTTTTTAGGTGTGTGCATATTCAGCTCAGAAATAAAATAGTAGGTTCAATATCAAAATTCATTTTCATAAATCAATATTGGTTGAAATACTGCAGAATGTCTTACGTATCAGGGTGCCTTGTGTTGGAATGTAGGCAGGATGCTGTCTAAAAATCCCATACCAGGTGAAAAGGGATGGTACTGTAGGTATAGCAGCATATAGTCGCCTCACATATGGGGCCCTGTAGACCTGGGGCCCTGTAAACCTGGGGGCCTGTAAACCTGGGGCCCTGTAAACCTGGGGGCCTGTAAACCTGGGGGCCTGTAGACCTGAGGCCTTGTATAGTTGTGGCCCTGTAGACCTGGGGCCCTGAATAGCTGGGGCCCTGTAGACCTGGGGCCCTGTACAGCTGGGGCCCTGTCGACCTGGGGCCCTGTATTGTTGGGGCCCTGTAGACCTGGGGCCCTGTATAGCTTGGGCCCTCCAGACCTGGGGCCCTGTATAGCTGGGGCCCTGTAAACCTGGGGCCCTGTAAACCTGGGGCCCTGTAGACCTATTTTATTAGAATCCCCATTACCTGCTTCTAAAGCAGCAGCTACTCTTCCTGGGGGCCACAAAACATTTAACATGACATAATACAGGACAGTAATACATTATAGTCTCGCCAATAGTATGCATTGTTTGAAGCACAATTTTAAATCTCCCTACCATCTTATGTCAATTTGATTGTAGGTACACAACACACTCCCCACCTCTCGTCATGATCCGTCCGGCCGTTACCGAGAACCACTATACAATTTTTTTGGGACAGGGTTGGTAGCATTTTTTACTCAAATTCTTGACTAGATAAACTGACCATCGAACTTAGATCCAAATTAATACATTTGCAGGTGCAACAGTTTTTATTAAATTCATAAATGTAAATGCTCTCACGTGCACATTTATGCCCAATAAATACCAGCGATGGGCTACCTTTTTGTAGCATTTCTAACAAACCTAGCATCTTTTCAGCCTATCCCAGAGTTCTAAAACCCGAGTGCAACTCGGTTGCAGCGCAACAGTAGGAGCGAGCTAGTAACTAGCCCAGCTTACACTAGCCCAGCTTAACTAGCCCAGCTTACACCAGTTGAATGAGAAGCAGAATGGAAGTTAGCTAGCTAGTAGAAGGCTAGCATCTGTAGCTAGCTACAGCTTACACCAGTTGAATGAGAAGCAGAATGGAAGTTAGCTAGCTAGTAGAAGGCTAGCATCTGTAGCTAGCTACAGCTTACACCGGTTGAATGAGAAGCAGAATGGAAGTTAGCTAGCTAGTAGAAGGCTAGCAGCTGTAGCTAGCTACAGCTTACACCGGTTGAATGAGAAGCAGAATGGAAGTTAGCTATCTAGCTAGGTATATTTTGCTATGGAAGGTTTTTTTATATGGCTGAAGTCATCTGTGTACAGCGCTGACCTGGAATCCGAACTGACCTGGAATCAGAACAAATACAGTGTCGTGAAAAATACCCCCTTCGTGATTTTCTCTATTTTTGCATATGTTTAATACTGAATATTATCAGACCTTCAAACAAAGCCTAATATTAAATAAATGGAATAACACGACAATGACATACCTATTTCATTTATTTAATTAACAAAGTTATGCAACACCCAATTCCCCTGTGTGAAAAAGTAATTGCCCCGTTACACTCAATAACTGGTTGTGCCACCTTTTACCTGCGATGACTGCAGCAGTGTTTGGTTTTCACCAAGCATAATGTGACCCATTTCATCACAAAAAAGTTACACTTTTGAGAGATCTAGCCATAGAGCATTCTTCCAAGAGTTTTGATGATCATCCATGTTTTTCTAGATACTTTTTTTGCAAACTTGAGTCAACTTTTTGGACGAGATGGGTCCCATTATGTCTGCAGAAAACCAAACATTGCATTCCACAGTAAGAACCTCATACCCAATGGTCAAGCATGGTGGTGGTAGTGTGATAGTTTGGGAATACTTTGCTGCCTCAGGACCTGAACGACTTGCCTTAATAGAAGGAACTATGAATTCTGCTCTGTGTCAGAATGTGTCAGGAGAATGTTAGGCCATCCGTCTGTGAGCTGAAGCTGAAGCTGAAGCGTAGCTGGGTCATGCAGCAAGACATTGATCTCTTAATAGAGCCTTTGGGTTCGTTGGGCATTGTTGAGTGGCAAGGGACGGGGAGGGTGACATGTAATTGTACTAGCACGTATTGCTACTACGAAGGAGAGAACAGTGGAAAGACCACATCTCAAACTCTCAAGGACGACGTGATTACCCCCATCCATCAGATACATGCCATCCCTACAGTACAAATACATGTGATAAGTTGCACATGTTGTAAACGATTTTTTTCTCCTTTTCAGGTGCAGCTTCCTGACATTTGTGAAGTAAAATTTAAATTTAAAAAACGTGTCAAGCTGTCCCACGTCGAGCTGACAAACGACTTAAGTTTATTCATATAAACACCATCCACCACACACTATCAGTAGCACTTATGTGTGTTCTGTTCCAAATCTGTGAGTACTTCCATCTGTTTTCATATTTATACTGCCATTTATAAGTGTGGGAATGTGTGCTCTTTTACTGAAGTTGGAAATCTGTGTACATCATTACTAAGAACATGAGTGGCTGAAAGATTCAAGAGTACCTATCCAATGCCAGATTCATAAATATCTATTCTTAAAAGTGTAATTTTGTCTAATGTGTTTCTTTTTTTTTCCTTCTTTCTTTCAATTTTTTTTAACCCCTTTTTCTCCCCAATGTCATGGTATCCAATTGTTAGTAGCTACTATCTTGTCTCATCACTACAACTCCCGTACGGGCTCGGGAGAGACGAAGGTCGAAAGTCATGCGTCCTCCGATACACAACCCAACCAAGCCGCACTGCTTCTTAACACAGCGCGCATCCAACCCGGAAGCCAGCCGCACCAATGTTGTCGAAGGAAACACCGTACACCTAGCGACCTGGTCAGCACGCACTGCGCCCGGCCCGCCACAGGAGTCGCTGGTGCGCGATGAGACAAGGATTTCCCTACCGGCCAAACCCTCCCTAACCCGGATGACGCTAGGTCAATTGTGCGTCACCCCACGGACCTCCCGATCGCGGCCGGTTGCGACAGAGCCTGGGTGCAAACCCAGAGTCTCTGGTGGCACAGCCTTTAACCACTGCGCCATCCGGGAGGCCCGAGTTTGTGTTTCTTAGTAGTTTGTCATTTGTCACAGTGTTTGTATCAGGAGTTACCAAAATTGCTATTGACCAGCCACAGGGTTATGAAGGCCTTTTTCTTCAAGCCTAGTGCTACCTCACCTGATTCTACCACTCAGCTGTTCATCGAGACCTCATCGAAACCTCGGCTGTTCATCGAGACCTCGGCTGTTCATCGAGACCTCGGCTGTTCATCGAGACCTCGGCTGTTCATCGAGACCTCGGCTGTTCATCGAGACCTCGGCTGTTCATCGAGACCTCGGCTGTTCATCGAGACCTCGGCTGTTCATCGAAACCTCGGCTGTTCATCGAGACCTCGGCTGTTCATCGAGACCTCGGCTGTTCATCGAGACCTCGGCTGTTCAGCGAGACCTCGGCTGTTCAGCGAGACCTCGGCTGTTCAGCGAGACCTCGGCTGTTCAGCGAGACCTCGGCTGTTCATCGAGACCTCGGCTGTTCATCGAGACCTCGGCTGTTCATCGAGACCTCGGCTGTTCATCGAGACCTTGATAGTAAAACTGGGCTTGAACAAGAAAGCCTGCATAACCTTTAGGGTTGGGAATTGCCAGGGACCTCACGATACGATATGTATTGCGATTCTCATGATTCTATATGTATTGTGATTCTCATGATTCTATATGTATTGCGAATCGTTACTGTGGTTTTATTTCGATTCAATGTTCCAATTTGAGTTAGTTAACGACACCGGAGGGGATGGCTGCCGTTTTACGGACTCCTAACCAACTGTGCGATTTTGTTTGTTTTTTCGTATTGTTTGTAACTTATTTTGTACCTAATGTTGCTGCTACCGTCTCTTATGACCGAAAAGAGCTTCTGGATATCAGGACAACCAGTAGAAACCAAGAACTGGATGAAGATTTTTTTCTTGAACGCGAACGATATACTGCTTCCCAGAGACTAGGACCAAATCCCTCTCATACGCGTAAAGAAAACACAAAGATATCGGGGTCAGAGGTCGGAGTGCCTTGTGAGAATTTGACGGCAAGTGGCTAAACCGCCACTACCATCTGTCCTATTGGCCAACGTGCAATCACTGGAGAATAAACTGGATGATCTATGTGATCAAGACTATCCTACCAACGGGACATTCAAAACTGTAATATCTTATGTTTCACTGAGTCATGGCTGAACGACAACACGGATATTATAGAGCTGGCTGGATTTTCCATGCATTTTCCATGCATCGGCAGGACAGAGCAGCTACGTCTGTTAAGACGAGGGGCAGGGGTGTATGTCTATTTATCAATATCAGCTTTTGCGTGATGTCTAATGTTAAGGTATTTCTCTCTTGAGGTAGAGTACCTCATGATAAGCTCATCTGTATTATTTGTAGCCATCTATTTACCATCACAAACTGATGCTGGCACTAGGACTGCATTCAACGAGCTGTATAAGGCCATAAGCAAACAGGAAAATGCTCATCCAGAAGCGGCACTCCTAGTGGCCGGGGACTTTAATGCAGGCAAACTTAAATCCTTTTTACGTAATTTCTACCAGCATGTCACATGTGCAACCAGAGGGGGAAAAAAGCTCTAGACCACATTTACTCCACACACAGAGATGCATACAAACATACAGTCAAAACTGTTCGCTGCTCTGGCCCCCCAATGGTGGAACAAACTCCCTCACGACGCCAGGACAGCAGAGTCAATCACCACCTTCCGGAGACACCTGAAACCCCACCTCTTCAAGGAATATCTAGGATAGGATAAGTAATCCTTCTCACCCCCCCTTAAATGATTTAGATGCACTATTGTAAAGTGGCTGTTCCACTGGATGTCAGAAGGTGAATTCACCAATTTGTAAGTCGCTCTGGATAAGAGCGTCTGCTAAATGACTTAAATGTAAATGTAAACATAAATGAACCTCCTGTTATTATGTTCGGGAACCTACTGACCAAACCAGGAAATATATTTATTTTTCAATTAGAGTACATGTATTGCAGGCACCACAGTACTACGAGATAAAACATCTCACTCAATCAAGCCTGATGGTGTTGTAAGTATAAAAACAAAGCTTGCTTTCATTTAATGTTTTTAAAATGCTTGAAAGGGTATTGGAATGGGGTAATGTCCTAGTGTGGGTTGGGAAGAACGAAATACGTTACTTTATACGTGATACAAATCAGGAGCACCTCCTCTTAAGAGGATGAATGAGGCTGTTTGAGAAGGTTTTGAAATCCTAAGCAACTTGCCTACACATTGGTTAGTACAATAGACCAACATAGCTACTGTAGTAGGTCAAAGCTCTGTGCTGGAAAACCTTGGTAGAGCATGGGTGATGTATGCATTGTGGTGCTCATGTGAATTTAATTTCTTTTTCAGCTTCAGACCAATCCCTCCATCTCACTTAAAATGTGTTTTCTTGTTTTTAAAGGTATTTACTGTCAACCAGAACAAAAGTAATGCATTATTTAGGGAATAGTAGGGTGCCATATGGGACAATGAACTGGGGACTTGCAGTGTAATGTACTACAGCTATGAAAAATGTCAGCGACTCTCAGAAAATACATGACGGGGGGTCCTAGAACACTGGAATAGAGACTCCAGATTACATATTGCCCCTAGAGGCAGGGGTCCTTCTATCCACTCTCCCCAGGTCGACCATTTTCCTAGCTACAAAAAAAAGTACAATCAGCCTGGTCTCAATGGTTCAATGGTGTGCAAATGCCTGTAGACTGCGTTCAATAGTGACAAAAGCCTGGAGCAATCTCAGGGACTTTTGGCAGAAAATGGAAAAAGTGACCAATAAACAGAATCCATTTTCAACAGAGCCTCCCTCTCCCTCGCTAGAGTTTCTAAGACGGAGATGAAGGACAGTCAATTCTGACTATACACACAAGGGATAATTCCCAAATGGCACCCTATTCCCTATGGGCCCTCATCAAAAGTAGTTCACTATATTAGGAATCGTGTGCCATTTGGGACTCAGAAAAGATGATTTGAAGGGAATAAGTGGACACACAAAGCATACCAAATATGAAGAAGAATATAAGAATGATTTATAATAATTGATTGGACACATACTAGCTGACTAGTCGAGGTACTTAAAAAAAACTTTTTCTCCACACATCAAGAGGTATAACATGAATTTGTGTCAAGAGATTTTGTCAATCCAACATCTACATTTGATTAGAGAGCCAATCTTTTCAGTTTATATTCTCCAACCTAGGTCCTAGGGGAGAGGCGACATGAGGGTTGGGTGCCCATTCATACCCAGTTTAGAAGCGCCGATCTTGGATCAGGGGTTTGGTTTCTCCTTGTTTGTTATTTGGATAAGATAAATGTATGAGTTCTGTATTATTTTGATTAAAATACTTATTTTGATAAGATGTAACATTGAGATGTATTTTAGAAGGTTAATGTCAGCTCTCTGTTAAGTAGCTAGTTCGATGTAAACAGTGTTTTGAGACCGTTTTATAGCCTAGTTTTTCTTATTTTCGTAGATCCAACTATATATTTGGTATTTTTGGGGGTATTTTATTAGGATCCCCATTAGCTGTTGCAAAAGCAGCAACTACTCTTCCTGGGGTCGACACAGAACAGGAAACATGATATAATACAGAACATTAAATAGACAAGAACAGCCCAAGGACAGAACTACATACTGTACATTTCATATCCAATTCTACTGCGTATCACCACCATGCTGTTACTAAAACAACTGTCTTCACCTGAAAGACTGTTGTCCGGCACCTTCTGCCACCTCCCTTTGCTTTTTTCTATGTCTTAAATTTTTTTTTACAAAAAATAAAGATTAGTTGCATTTCCTTTAATTATCAGAATGGTCTAACAAGTTAACAATACATACTGTCTTTCGTTTACCTTTATTCAGGAAAGACCACTGAACAGGAGATAACAGATGTTTGTTTCTACATGAAAGACCACTGAACAGGAAATAACAGATGTTTGTTTCTACATGAAAGACCACTGAACAGGAGATAACATGTTTGTTTCTACATGAAAGACCACTGAACAGGAGATAACAGATGTCCGTTTCTACATGAAAGACCACTGAACAGGAGATAACAGATGTTCGTTTCTACATGAAAGACCACTGAACAGGAGATAACAGATGTTTGTTTCTACATGAAAGACCACTGAACAGGAGATAACAGATGTCCGTTTCTACATGAAAGACCACTGAACAGGAGATAACAGGTGTCCGTTTCTACATGAAAGACCACTGAACAGGAGATAACAGATGTCCGTTTCTACATGAAAGACCAATGAACAGGAGATAACAGATGTCCGCTTCTACATGAAAGACCACTGAACAGGAGATAACAGATGTTCGTTTCTACATGAAAGACCACTGAACAGGAGATAACAGATGTTCGTTTCTACATGAAAGACCACTGAACAGGAGATAACAGATGTCCGTTTCTACATGAAAGACCACTGAACAGGAGATAACAGATGTCCGTTTCTACATGAAAGACCACTGAACAGGAGATAACAGATGTCCGTTTCTACATGAAAGACCACTGAACAGGAGATAACAGATGTTCGTTTCTACATGAAAGACCACTGAACAGGAGATAACAGATGTTCGTTTCTACATGAAAGACCACTGAACAGGAGATAACAGATGTCCGTTTCTACATGAAAGACCACTGAACAGGAGATAACAGATGTCCGCTTCTACATGAAAGACCACTGAACAGGAGATAACAGATGTCCGTTTCTACATGAAAGACCACTGAACAGGAGATAACAACAGCATCATCCAATGATGTCATCACTCTAATCAAACACTAAACTGCATCATGCAGGACTGAAAAAAAATAGTTGAACCTGCCCTTGAGTGGCCTATCAGACTATGACAAGACAGTGTTGCCATGACAACATAATTTTTGACTGTCGATACAGATACCAAATTTAGTATCGCGAGACCATCACGATACTCGATACGAAAATGATACGAAAACATTACCACTGCAACAAACAAAAAAAAGAGGGCATATTAGCCAAAGTCACAGATATGGCACTTGATCCAGACAGATAAACTCAGCTATTTTCTCTATTCAATCGTTGGGCATCTTTTGAGTTCAATATCTTTATATTAGAATTGTTTTATGTCAACATTTTTCAGAGACAGCCATGTATGCATAAATTAATCAAATTATACATCCATAAGATCAATTTGACTTTATTTTTTACCAATCAATCTACATAACAACACAATGGTAATAATTTATTTGAATGGTAAATCTCGATTGATTAAATGGGTAGATCAAGACTTAGCCTAGGTCTACTCCAAACACAGGTGAAGGAATATTCAATAGGATTCTGTAAACGCATTGAGTTATTGAGCTGATTTCACGGAGCTACAGATGACAAACAATATGTTTCTCTCGTACATTTGGGACTTATTTTATTGTACTGATCAACAACATTTGATAAAAATCTGCCATCATTCAAGAGGCAAGGGGCGGGCCCCACCGGAGCCCAGAATTCACACACATAGTCTGGTCGCTGAGGTAATAGTTCCTCTTTGGGAGAGACCGAATGAACATAGTTTTGATGGCAATCTGCTTTTTCCATTAGCATATTTTGAATGATGGTTTGCATATTATCACAAACAAAATACTAGGGAGTAATGAACTGATGATAAGGGAGGACATTGGCTGCACTGATAAACAGACTGCTGCTACTCTCTGTTGTTATCATCTATTCATAGTAACTTTAATAACTCTACCTACATGTACATATTACATCAACTAAGCGATGCCCCCCTGTGTATAGTCTCGCTATTGTTATTTTCCTGCTGCTCTTTCATTACTTGTTACTTTTATTTCTTATTCTTATTCATATATTTTTTTTTAACTGCATTGTTGGTTTGGGGCTCGTAAGTAAGTATTTCACTAAGGTCTACCACACCTGTTGTATTCGGGGGCATGTGACAAATAAAATTTGATTTGATTTATCCGTGAGACACATTTGACAGATGTTCCGAAGGTAACAAATTCTTGTTCTAGTATCATAAAAGTACAGACATTTCGGTATACTGTGCAACTCTAGGATGAGATAGGATGAGAAGAAAATTGTTAACTCAGCCTCTTGTAAATGATATGGCTGTCACGACTTCCGGCGAAGTTGGTCCCTCTCCTTGTTCGGGCGGCGTTCAGCGGTCGACGTCACAGGCTTTCTAGCCACCGCCGAACCACTTTTCATTTTTATCTTTGTCTTATCACACCTGGCTTCACTCAACTAATTACTTGTTTATTATTTAACCCTCTGTTCCCCATGTTTTTTTCGTGTGTGATTAATAATAGTAATTCGGTTCGTGTTTGTGGTCTATCATTGTTGCCTTGTATATTTGTATTTTCTTGAGTAAAGTACTTTAATTCCTCATATCTGCTGTCCTGCGCCTGACTCCCTACACCAGCTACACATAGGACCGCTACAATGGCCCTAATACAGACGAGTTCCTAGAAACTGCAGGAGGTAGGCTATACAACAGCATCTTCCAATGGAAGTTAATAACCTCTTGAAACTCTGGGGGCGCTATTTCATTTTTGGATGAAAAACGTTCCCGTTTTAAACAAGATATTTTGTCACAAAAAGATGCTCGACTATGCATAGAATTGATAGCTTTGGAAAGAAAACACTCTGAATTTTCCAGAACTGCAAAGATATTCTCTGTGGGTGCCCTAGAACGGGAGCTACAGGCAAAACCAAGATGAAACGGCATCCAGGAAACCAGCAGGATTTTTGAGGCTCCGTTTTCCATTGTCTCCTTATATGGCTGTGAATGCGAGAGGAATGAGCCTGCCCTTTCTGTCGTTTCCCCAAGGTGTCTGCAGCATTGTGACGTATTTGTAGGCATATCATTGGAAGATTGACCATAAGAGACTACATTTTCCAGGTGTCCGCCCGGTGTCCTCCGTCGAAATTAGTGCGTCTTTTTCAGCTGCTGGTATTTTTCCATGCGATTCTGAGGGGAAAGCAGGCTTCCACGAACTTCATATGAATGAAGAGATATGTGAAAAAACACCTTGAGGGTTGATTCCAAACAACGTTTGCCATGTTTCGGTCGATATTATGGAGTTAATTCGGAAAAAGTTTGACGTTTTGGTGACTGAATTTTCGGTTCGTTTCGGTAGCCAAATGTGATGTACAAAACGGAGCGATTTCTCCTACACAAAGATTCTTTCAGGAAAAACTGAACATTTGCTATGTAACTGAGAGTCTCCTCATTGAAAACATCCGAAGCTCTTGAAAGGTAAATGATTTTATTTATTTGGTTATCTGGTTTTTGTGAAAATGTTGCGTGCTAAATGCTACTCAAAATGCTAAGCTAGCTTAGCATACTCTTACACAAATTAGTGATTTGCTATGGTTCAAAAGCATATTTTGAAAATCTGAGATGACAGTGTTGTTAAGAAAAGGCTAAGCTTGAGAGCAGGCGCATTATTTTCATTTTATTTGCGATTTTCAGAAATTGTTAACGTTGCGTTATGCTAATGAGCCTGAGGCTTTATTCACGATCCCGGATCCGGGATGGGGAGTATCAAGAGGTTTTAACAATGGTTGAGTGTTAGAATCACTCACTCAGCCTCTTGTGTATTGATGATGTTGACACTGTGTTACGAATACATGCCCCAGACACATCCAAGGCACTCTGGATAAATCATCTACCTAGCCTATTCTGATTAAATAATGTTTTCTGCAGGTTTCTTCATGGTTCTATATAAAGTCGTGTTCTCAGAACATTAAGAAAACATTCCATAAAAACCACAATAAAACATGGGTAACGTTCAAAGAATGTTCTAAGAATGTTATTTAAAAACATATACATTCTGTTCTCAGTATGAACAAAACTCTCTCTGCCCTCTATCATGCCAAGTGTGATCAGGTGTGTTGGCCGCTCCCACTAATTGATCACACCTGATCTAAAAGAGTGCTTGTTTCCTTTGAAATAGGGTCTGTTTGAATAGACAAAAATTAACAGCTTTGTATGAGTTTAAAAAACAAGGGGTTCTTGCTCCATCCTGGTAGCGCAGTGGACTAATTCCATGGATAGGAAACAGAAGATCACAGGTTTGAATCAGTGACAGCCACAATAATGAAGAAAAGTGTTTGCATGATTAATGCCTAAGCAAATTAATTTCCAATTGTCCTGTCTGTGTTTAGAGTTCAAAACAGATAACCCAAACTAAGCTAGCAGTGTTATTAAAAGTCTTGTTGATGCTTGTTCTCAGAATGTTATGTAATTACCTTTCAAATAACCTCTAATTTCCATTCTCTGAACGTTAATAAAACCTCCCAGGAAAACTTTCAGGGAACCATAGTAAAACGTTCTTAGGACCTCCCCGCAACCATAATAAAAGTTTCTCAGAACCTCCCTGGAACCATAGTAAAACGTTCTCAGAACCTCCCTGGAACCATTGTAAAAGGTTCTCAGAACCTCCCTGGAACCATTGTAAAAGGTTCTCAGAACCTCCCTGGAACCATAATAAAAGGTTCTCAGAACCTCCTTGGAACCAGAGTAAAAGGTTCTCAGAACCTCCCTGGAACCATAATAAAAGGTTCTCAGAACCTCCTTGGAACCAGAGTAAAAGGTTCTCAGAACCTCCCTGGAACCATAATAAAAGTTTCTCAGAACCTCCCTGGAACCATTGTAAAAGGTTCTCAGAACCTCCCTGGAACCAGAGTAAAACGTTCTCAGAACCTCCCTGGAACCATAATAAAACGTTCTCAGAACCTCCCTGGAACCAGAGTAAAACGTTCTCAGAACCTCCCTGGAACCATTGTAAAATGTTCTCAGAACCTCCCTGGAACCATTGTAAAAGGTTCTCAGAACCTCCCTCCACCCTAAATATATAAGTTCCCAAAACAGGCAAAATGTTCACTTCCGTTCTCAGAATGTTTAAAAAACGTTCCGTTTTACCTGTCAGTAAACTTGTGGTTTCATTCCCAGAACGAATGGGAAACCAAAAACGTACATTCCCACTACTTCCAAGCAACCAAATGTGCAAGCTGGGTTTTATTTCCTAAAATCCTATGAATGAGTCACGCATTTTTGGATTAATGATAATGACAACAAAAATTGGCGTTTACACAGGTCCCACTGGACGCACACTGGTTGAATTAGCATTTTTTTGAGGAGGGGAGGTTGATGGTCGAGGCAAACAACCCCTACCTCACCCTCCATCCTAACCGACACACGCAAGCAACATTCGTGCTTAAATCATCAGTCTTTCAGTAGTGGCAGTCTAGAACACACATACATTAATGGCGTTAAAAAACAGAAATATTGTAGCCTGCACACAAAAGTGCACGTTTCTATGTATTTGTAATATGTCCTCCTCACAGCTTCTGCAATATGTTGAAAAGACCAATAAACTAAAAGCCTACGCTAAAGGTGATGCATCCTAAAAATAAAAAAAAGTCTATAACCTTCAATTTAAATTATCATAATCTATGTTTACTTGTCATTGTTATTCACCGGAAGTAAATGTTGCAAATTAGGAAAATTCATGAATCACTCAATGGATAATTTTGCTTATTTTTCATGTTCAGAAAAGCTTCAGTTCGTTCACCAAAACCATCAAAGTTGTCACAAATAGGGTAGGCAGAATAGAGAATGCGAAAATTAACTTTAGTAACAATACTTACAGGTCGCAACGTGCAGACTAGAGTGAAAACCAAGACACCTTTGGAAACATCCATAACGCTGGTCGATAAAGAAACGATTTGTCTTCTTTTTTTTATATCCGAGATAGATAATAAAACTGTACAAGCTGTTGAACACGAACATTCACTATAATTTCGAATAAAGAAACTCTGTGATAAGTTATTGTAGCCACCTCGGATCGTTAGTATGAGCGTGCGTATTGCGCTGTGATCAAATCTTCAACTCTCACCGTGGACACACTTTTGAACCACTTCTCCACTGAGGAGCAAGGACAGCGAAGTCAGAAGGGAACCGCACCCTGTCGGTGCGCCTCGGAACTTCCCTCGTTTATAAATTATGTTCTGGGTTCTTCCACCTGGAGGAGGAAGGCAACAATTTCCCTGTCATCTATATTAATCATAAAATACATCGTTGAAAAACTGAGAACAACTCAAATTATAAAGTTGCATACGTCATAAAGCGGTTGTAGCTCAATTGTGATTTGACAAGACTACAATTATGCCGAATCAGATATGACATTGTGTTGCCATGTGATATTATGTTGTCATAATCAAATATTGGAATAAATCAAATATCCCCCCATTGCCCCACAACAAGAGAAAACCAACTTGTTAACTTCTGTAAAAAATCACGTTAATCTCGTTGATCATACCTTTCCCGCCTACTGTGTGCACAATTAGCCTGTGGAATGAGGATAAACCCATGGGTAACCAGAGGCCCAATGCTTTCTTTGATTGGGCACTACTGCCTTCATCATAAACAGTTGTGTAAAGTACTTAAGTAAAACTACTTTAACTACTACTTAAGTGGGTATCTGTACTTTACTATTTTGCTCTTACTTTTACTTCACTACATTCTTAAAGAAAAATAATGTACTTTTTACTCCATCCATTTACCTGACATCCAAAAGTACTTGTTACATTTTGACAGGAAAATGGTTCAATTCACACACTTATCAAGAGAACATCCCTGGTCATCTCTACTGCCTCTGATCTGGCAGACTCATCAAACACAAATGCTTCGTTTGTAAAGTATGTCTGAGGGTTGGAGTGTGCCTGGCTAGCTGCCTGGCTATCCATCAATACAAATACAAGTAAAATGGTGCCATCTGGTTTGTTTAAAATAAGGAATTTTAAATTATGTATACTTTTACATTTGATACTTAAGTACATTTAAAACCAAATACTTTTAGAGTTTTACTCATGTAGTATTTTACTGGGTGACTTTCACTTTTACTTGAATCATTTTCTATTAAGGTGTCTTTACTTTTACTCAACTATGGCAATTGGATACTTTTCCACCACTGCTCACAAACACTGCTTTAAATGACTTTCCTTATCAGTGAAAGGTCAACATTTCCAGGTAATGAACTATCATTTCAATTTACAGGTGCAGCTTTCTGTCCCACTCCAGTCAGCTATGTTACAAAATGTTGGAAGTCTCGTGACACTGTGTTATGTTGTGTCTGCTGTGTTCTAAGTTCTCCGACCACTGGCGTAACTTAATATGAATGTGGGATGTAAATGCCCTAGACTGAGACACACACACACAGACACACACACAGACACACACAGACACACACACACCTGGGCGAGTTGATAAAATCTTAAACACAGCCATATAATCCAACAGGGTCTCAGAGCATTTCATGTTATTCTGTACGTAAATCAGAGATACTAAATTTAGTTATATATTTTTTTCATTTTGTATGGTATGTATTAATTTGTGGGTGTCCATCACCCAATTCTCATGATATGCTACAAATTTCAAATTTTATTAAATGTAAAAAATTTGCAAAATGTACAGTACGTTACAAATTCGCAAAATGTACAATATGTTATGAATTTGCAAAACGTGTGATATGTTACAAATTCTAGCTAGGTGGCTAATATTAGCTAGGCTAGGGGTAAGGTGTTAGGGGTTAAGTTTAGGAGTTAGGTTAAACGGTTAAGGTTAGGGTTAGGAGTTAGGGTTAAGGTTAGGGTTTGGGGAAGTAGTTGGTAATTAGCTAAAATGCTAAAGTTGTCATTGACGAGATTCAAACTCGCAACATTTGGGATGCTAGTCGTTTGCGTTATGCGCCCACCTATCAATCCCTACAAACCACCCTACTTTTGTTTTTGCCTTTAAGTAACCATTTGTCTTATGTAACTATACCAAATGTAACATAATCATAATTTGAGTGTTTTGAATTTGAGTGTTTTGAATTGACATGTACTATGCTACGTCTAGTCAATGAGACCAGGCTGTATTATCCTGCAGCGAAAAGTAGCAGGCTAGAACTCCTCCTCCAACTCTTCCTAAACAACTCTCCCTCTAGGACAAAACAATCATCTTATCAGCTGGCAGGACAGGACCGGAAAGGACAGGAGCGGACCAGTCAGGACAGGAGGAGCTCAAACTAGGCAGATGGACCCCCAGATGAGTGTGCATGCACCAGTTTTCCTGTGTGTGTGTGTGTGTGTGTGTGTGTGTGTGTGTGTGCATTCGTGTGTCCAGATGCACAGTGAAGAAAATCTCCATAAATCAGTCTAGAGTCCGTGTGTGAGAGAGAGCGAGAGAGAGAACTGTTCCACCCCTGTCTGTCTCTTATCTCCTGAATGATCTGCTGAACTGTGGTCTATGAGTTCATCTTATCTGTTACAAGAGGAACGTTATTCTCAGCCTCTGCTCTGGTGGCCATAAATAATACACAGTACATACATTATGTCTGATTGTTTGAACCTCAATAAAATCCCTGACCCTTTTACCACTGAAGTACAGTGGAAGAATGGGTTTACCATCTATCTACTACTATGTCTAAAACCCTGGGAGACGACATGAATGGGCAGACTCAGTAGGCTACTCAACTGAATGGCCATCTTCAATCTTCAATAAGGGCTTTCACGTCTGACTGTTGCAATCTGCATTCTGCATCGCCGGGGTCGGGGAGGTCATTGCTTTTAACAGTGTGAAAGGCCCTGCAGTAGGAGTCATGGCGTTTTATATCTGTTTCTGTCAAACCTATAGAAACGTATGCCAGGATTCTCTCTGCGGTGTAGTGATGTAGTACATACAAATCTCTTTGAAAATATAGTGAAAGGATGCAAGAAAAAACAAATCAAGGACACCCATTGTCCATCCGTAAGCCTATATTCCACAGCCAGAAGTATACTTGTTTGACACCTCCAGGGATACATTTGGTGAATAAAACCTTCCCACGGTTTCTAATGGGATTTTATGTTAATTTTCTTTGTAGAGTACAACATTTTGAGCTAAGTTTCATCCGTGCTGGCATTGAATCAGCGTCTGTCTAAGAGGCTTGATACATTTATATGGACTGCAGGTTCTTTGTGCTTTCAGGAGTTGCTTCCATTTCCACTCGATGTGCCTTGTATCGGTTAATGGGGTCTTAGCGCCCTCTAGTGGTTTGCCATGGAAATAAGGGTGATAACAGACTTTTACTTGATTATTGTTTTTACAGTAGTTCTAATTATGCGCAATTACAGTTACAGGTATAGATAGGTACAGTTAAAGTCGGAAGTTTACAAACACTTAGGTTGGAGTCATTAAAACTTGTTTTTCAACCACTCCACAAATGTCTTATTAACAAACTATAGCTTTGGCAAGTCGGTTAGGACATCTACTTTGTGCATGACACAAGTATTTTTTCCAACAATTGTTTCCAGACAGATTATTTCACTTCTAATTCACTTTATCACAATTCCAGTGGGTCAGAAGTTTACATACACTAAGTTGACACTAAGTTTAAACAGCTTGGAAAATTCCAGAACATGATGTCATGGCTTCAGAAGCTTCTGATAGGCTAACCTGACATCATTTGAGTCAATTGGAGGTGTACCTGTGGATGTATTTCAATGCCTACCTTCAAACTCAGTGCCTCTTTTCTTGACAGTATGGGGAAATCTAAATAAATCAGCCAAGACCTCAGAAAAACTATTGTAGACCTCCACAAGTCTTATTCATCCTTGGGAGAAATTTACAAACACCTGAAGGTACCACGTTCATCTGTACAAACAGTGCAAATCAATCCCAGGACAACAGAAAAGGACCTTGTGAAGATGCTGGAGGAAACAGAAACAAAGGTATCTATATCCACAGTAAAACGAGTCTTATATGCTGCATGCTGGACCCTATTCCAACTAAACTACTGAAAGAGCTGCTTCCTGTGCTTGGCCCTCCTATGTTGAACATAATAAATGGCTCTCTATCCACCGGATGTGTACCAAACTCACTAAAGGTGGCAGTAATAAAGCCTCTCTTGAAAAAGCCAAACGTTGACGCAGAAAATATAAAAAACTATCGGCCTATATCGAATCTTCCATTCCACTCAAAAATCTTAGAAAAAGCTGTTGCGCAGCAACTCACTGCCTTCCTGAAGACAAACAATGTATACAAAAGGCTTCAGTCTGGTTTTAGACCCCTCATAGCACTGAGTCTGCACTCAGGAAGGTGTTAAATGACCTTTTAATGGTGTCAGACGGAGGCTCTGCATCTGTCCTCGTGCTCCTAGACCGTAGTGCTGCTTTTGATACCATCGATCACCACATTCTTTTGGAGAGATTGGAAACCCAAATTGGTCTAGACGGACAAGATCTGGCCTGGTTTAGATCTTATCTGTCAGAAAGATATCAGTTTGTCTCTGTAGATGGTTTGTCTTCTGACAAATCAACTGTAAATTTCGATGTTCCTCAAGGCTCCGTTTTAGGACCCCTATTGTTTTCACTATATATTTTATTTCTAATGTTAACTTTCTACACGGACAAGATCTGGCCTGGTTTAGATCTTATCTGTCTGAAATATATCAGTTTGTCTCTGTGAATGGTTTGTCCTCTGACAAATCAACTGTAAATTTCGGTGTTCCTCAAGGTTCCGTTTTAGGACTACTATATATTTTACCTCTTGGGGATGTCATTCGAAAACATTATGTTAACTTTCACTGCTATGCGGATGACACACAGCTGTACATTTCAATGAAACATGGTGAAGCCCCAAAATTCCCTCTCTAGAAGCCTGTGTTTCAGACAAAAGGTGGCTGCAAACTTTCTACTTTTAAACTCGGACAAAACAGAGATGCTTGTTCTAGGTCCCAAGAAACAAAGAGATCTTCTGTTGAATCTGACAATTAATCTTGATGGTTGTACAGTTGTCTCAAATAAAACTGTGAAGGACCTCGGCTAGATCTACTGCCTCTTTTATTTTACGACTCTCTCTACTCTCTCTATTATATAATGACAGACCAGCTAGAACTAATGTCTCTTTTATTTTACGACAGACCAGCTAGATTTACTGTCTCTATTATATTATGACAGACCAGCTAGATCTACTGTCTCAATTACTTTATGATCGACCATCTACATCTACTGTCTTTACCATATGATGACAGACCAGCTAGATTATGACAGACCAGGTTGAGTGGGTTGAGTCACTGATGTGATCTTCCTGTCTGGGTTGGCGCCCCCCCCTTGGGTTGTGCCGTGGCGGAGATCTTTGTGGGGTATACTCGGCCTTGTCTCAGGATGGTAAGATGGGGGTTGAAGATATCCCTCTAGTGGTGTGGGGGCTGTGCTTTGGCAAAGTGGGGGCTGTGCTTTGGCAAAGTGGGTCCTCTCAGAGGACCTGAGCCCTAGAACCATGCCTCAGGACTACCTGGCATGATGAATCCTTGCTGTCCTCAGTCCACCTGGCCGTGCTGCTGCTCCAATTTCAACTGTTCTGCCTGCGGCTATGGAACCCTGACCTGTTCACCGGACGTGCTACCTGTCCCAGACCTGCTGTTTTCAACTCTCTAGAGCCAGCAGGAGCGGTAGAGATACTCTTAATGATCGGCTATGAAAAGCCAACTGACATTTACTCCTGAGGTGCTGACTTGTTGCACCCTCAACAACTACTGTGATTATTATTATTTGACCATGCTGGTCATTTATGAACATTTGAACATCTTGGCCATGTTCTGTTATAATCTCCACCCGGCACAGCCAGAAGAGGACTGGCCACCCCTCAGAGCCTAGTTCCTCTCTAGGTTTCTTCCTAGGTTTTGTCCCTTCTAGGGAGTTTTTCCTAGCCACCGTGCTTCTACATCTGCATTGCTTGCTGTTTGGGGTTTTAGGCTGGGTTTCTGTACAGCACTTTGAGATATCAGCTGATGTAAGAAGGGCTATATAAATACATTTGATATCGACATGGTCACAAATGGGTCTTCCAAATGGACAATGATCCCAAGCATACTTCCAATGTTGTGGCAAAATGGTTTAAGGACAACAAAATCAAGGTATTGGAGTGGACATCACAAAGCCCTGACCTCAATCCCATAGAAAATTTGTGGGCAGAACTGAAAAAGCATGTGTGAGCAAGGATGCCTACAAACCTGACTCAGTTACACCAGCTCTGTCAGGAGGAATGGGCCAAAATTCACTCAACGTATTGTGGGAAGCTTGTGGAATGTTCCCCGAAACATTTAACCCAAGTTAAACAATTTAAAGGCAATGCTATCAAATTCTAATTGAGTGTATGTAAACTTCTGACCCACTGGGAATGTGATGAAAGAAATAAAAGCTGAAATAAATCATTCTCTCTACTATTATTCTGACATTTAACATTCTTAAAATAAAGTGGGGATCCTAACTGACCTAAGACAGGGAATCTTTACTCAGATTAAATGTTAGAAATTGTGAAAAACGTAGTTTAAATGTATTTGCCCGAGGTGTATGTAAACTTCCGACTTCAACTGTACATGGCTTTAGGAGTGAAAATAAATGATAAGACTTTTCATTCATTCATAATCTTTATTTTTGCTTCATATAAAGAAGTTAAACAACAAAAGAAGAACAGCATGTTACAAATCAAAAAGTAATATACAAATCGTATACTAACTGTCAAAACAATTACCATTAGCTCAGTTCAAATAAACTAATTGTTCATTTTGATACAGTCGAATAAAGACAACTTTCATAGCAACCTATTTGAAGAGGCTCCTTGCCATGAGAAGAGTAGCAATGGTGGCCGACCATCCTGCTGAAGAGTTACTGGGGTGTAGAGGCTTTTACTCTAGGTTTCAGAACATCTCCAGTGTTCTAACACATGGCATTCTAGGTTTCAGAACATCTCCAGTGTTCTAACACATGGCATTCTAGGTTTCAGAACATCTCCAGTGTTCTAACACATGGCATTCTAGGTTTCAGAACATCTCCAGTGTTCTAACACATGGCATTCTAGGTTTCAGAACATCTCCAGTGTTCTTTAAAAAAAATGTTTTTATAGAGCTGATCACATCTTGGTGAGACGAAGTGTATTGAGCTTTACAGCGAGAATCGTGGCACCTGCAGCATAGCTGATCTCTCTCAAAATCCCATTCCAGCAGTCCTCCTCAAATCTGTGGGGAAAGGAGAAAGTGCATTGTTCATTGTCTGTGGATTTTCTACACGGATCCAGCAGAACCATTTTTAGATGAATCACTTTTAATTGAGTACATTCTCAGTGGCTATAACTAGTTGTAATGACGCACGTTCAGCCAATGTTGCCCTTAATGGTAATTGTTTATTATTACAACAGTCTATAACTGCCCTCCAGGTGTTGTTCATCTGTGGTTATCTACAGCAGGGGTTTCAAACAAGCCATTCTATGTATTTGAACCATTGCATAGCTAGCACACCTGATTCAACCTGTCAACCAATCATCAAGTGAATCAGGTAAGTGAATCAGGTAAGTGAATCAGGTAAGTGAATCAGGTAAGTGAATCAGGTAAGTGAATCAGGTAAGTGAATCAGGTAAGTGAATCAGGTAAGTGAATCAGGTGTGGTCGTTCAGGGCTTATCTCTCGTAAACATCAATGGTACTTTAGCCTCTGACTGAGCATCTGACCAGATTATGCAATATTTTAGTTATGGGTTAACAGAGAATAGTTCAAGGATACAACAATGTTAACTGTCTGGGAGTCCCAGAGGAGAGGTTTAAAAAACAACTGATATTCAGTATTTTTTTATTTTTTATTATTTAACTAGGCAAGTCAGTTAAGAACAAATTCTTATTTTCAATGACGGCCTAGGAACAGTGGGTTAACTGCCTTGTTCAGGGGCAGAACGACAGATTTGTACCTTGTCAGCTAGGGGGTTTGAACTTGCAACCTTCTTAACCACTAGGCTACCTGCCTATGAATGATCTATGAAGTGTTTATAAGACTTAATAAATGCTCTATAAAGCCTTTCATAAGTTGCTATAGCACTAACATTCAGATGTCGCTCATCTCAGTGGGTTGTGGACACCAACAGTATGCTGTGCTTTAGGAATGCTCTATAAAGCACTATGTAGTGTGTGTGAATGCTTTATAAGATCTTATAGAAATTACCTCCAGATGTCGTTCATCTCAGTGGGATGTGGACACCAACAGTATGCTGTGCTTTAGGAATGCTCTCTAAAGCTCTATGTAGTGTGTGTGAATGCTTTATAAGATCTTATAGAAATTACCTCCAGATGTCGTTCATCTCAGTGGGCTGTGGCTCGTCGCTGACCTCGCTGGGCATCATGGCGAAACCGCCCACAGCGTACAGACATTCTCCCATGCTGATCATGTTCATGGAGCTACGCTCCTGGGGAAACTCTACAAACTCTGACCACCTGGAACACGGCACACACACATTAAAACACGCATTATAAAAAGATAACAGCACACACACATTAAAACACGCATTATAAAAAGATAACAGCACACACACATTAAAACACGCATTATAAAAAGATAACAGCGTACACACATTAAAACACGCATTATAAAAAGATAACAGCACACACACATTAAAACACGCATTATAAAAAGATAACAGCACACACACATTAAAACACGCATTATAAAAAGATAACAGCACACACACATTAAAACACGCATTATAAAAAGATAACAGCACACACACATTAAAACACGCATTATAAAAAGATAACAGCACACACACATTAAAACACGCATTATAAAAAGATAACAGCACACACACATTAAAACACGCATTATAAAAAGATAACAGCACACACACATTAAAACACGCATTATAAAAAGATAACAGCACACACACATTAAAACACGCATTATAAAAAGATAACAGCACACACACATTAAAACACGCATTATAAAAAGATAACAGCACACACACATTAAAACACGCATTATAAAAAGATAACAGCACACACACATTAAAACACGCATTATAAAAAGATAACAGCACACACACATTAAAACACGCATTATAAAAAGATAACAGCACACACACATTAAAACACGCATTATAAAAAGATAACAGCACACACACATTAAAACACGCATTATAAAAAGATAACAGCGTACACATTAAAACACGCATTATAAAAAGATAACAGCATACACATTAAAACACAAATTATAAAAAGATAACAGCATACACATTAAAACACAAATTATAAAAAGATAACAGTATACACATTAAAACACGCATTATAAAAAGATAACAGCATACACATTAAAACACGCATTATAAAAAGATAACAGCACACACACATTAAAACACGCATTATAAAAAGATAACAGCACACACACATTAAAACACGCATTATAAAAAGATAACAGCACACACACATTAAAACACGCATTATAAAAAGATAACAGCACACACACATTAAAACACGCATTATAAAAAGATAACAGCGTACACATTAAAACACGCATTATAAAAAGATAACAGCACACACACATTAAAACAATCATTATAAAAAGATAACAGCGTACACATTAAAACACGCATTATAAAAAGATAACAGCATACACATTAAAACACGCATTATAAAAAGATAACAGCATACACATTAAAACACAAATTATAAAAAGATAACAGCATACACATTAAAACACAAATTATAAAAAGATAACAGCATACACATTAAAACACAAATTATAAAAAGATAACAGCATACACATTAAAACACAAATTATAAAAAGATAACAGCATACACATTAAAACACGCATTATAAAAAGATAACAGCATACACATTAAAACACACATTATAAAAAGATAACAGCATACACATTAAAACACAAATTATAAAAAGATAACAGCATACACATTAAAACACAAATTATAAAAAGATAACAGCATACACATTAAAACACAAATTATAAAAAGATAACAGCATACACATTAAAACACAAATTATAAAAAGATAACAGCGTACACATTAAAACACACATTATAAAAAGATAACAGCGTACACATTAAAACACACATTATAAAAACATAACAGCACACACACATTAAAACACGCATTATAAAAAGATAACAGCACACACACATTAAAACACGCATTATAAAAAGATAACAGCGTACACATTAAAACACGCATTATAAAAAGATAACAGCGTACACATTAAAACACGCATTATAAAAAGATAACAGCGTACACATTAAAACACGCATTATAAAAAGATAACAGCACACACACATTAAAACACGCATTATAAAAAGATAACAGCACACACACATTAAAACACGCATTATAAAAAGATAACAGCACACACACATTAAAACACGCATTATAAAAAGATAACAGCACACACACATTAAAACACGCATTATAAAAAGATAACAGCACACACACATTAAAACACGCATTATAAAAAGATAACAGCACACACACATTAAAACACGCATTATAATAACATGTACTAAATGTAACCCAGGCAGTTCTGTGAACCACGCTCGTGTAATAAATGCCTGAAACCAAAATACTTCCCACTGGGCAAATTCATTGAAATGACGTGGAAATAACGTTAATTGAACCAGTGTGTGTCCAATGGTTTGTGTTAGCTCCCTGAGGTAATGTCCAGGCTTTGGTTCAGTAGGCTAACATAGTCTTGTAATAACCCGGGTTCAAACCATAGTCTATTACATCACCTAATGAATTAATGACATGAAACAATAAATAAAAAACAATCAAGTACAGTCTTAGCGCTCTATTCAATCAAGTACAGTCTTAGGGCTCTATTCAATCAAGTACAGTCTTAGGGCTCTATTCAATCAAGTTCAGTCTTAGGGCTCTATTCAATCAAGTACAGTCTTAGGGCTCTATTCAATCAAGTTCAGTCTTAGGGCTCTATTCAATCAAGTACAGTCTTAGGGCTCTATTCAATCAAGTACAGTCTTAGGGCTCTATTCAATCAAGTACAGTCTTGGGGCTCTATTCAATCAAGCGTTGCAGATTCCACATTAGAAACGTAAAAGGGTCATTTCCAATTGAGCCGACATATGCAGCGTTTACCGGGAATGCAGTCTTCTCTAAAGAGGAGACATTGTCGTTCAAATTTCAAATCACGCCTTTTAAACGCTGAACTTCCGCGATGTGGATTGAAAAGAGCCCTTACTTGTTTGTAGCGATGTCATAGACCTCTACAGTGCTGGTGAGTCCTGTGTCTGTCACGCCCGTGGCCACGTAGATCTGGTTATTGTGGACCGTCACAGCGAACAGAGAACGAGCCAGCTTCATAGGAGCTAGCTCCTTCCACTCAAACTTAGTGGGATTGTAGACAGACACCTTCCGTATGCACTTCCTAGGGGACAAAACACAGTACATAAACTTAATGGGGTTGTGGACACACTCTAAGTATGCACTTCCTAGGGGACAAAACACAGTACTTAAACTTAATGGGGTTGTGGACACACACTCTAAGTATGCACTTCCTAGGGGACAAAACACAGTACATAAACTTAATGGGGTTGTGGACACACACTCTAAGTATGCACTTCCTAGGGGACAAAACACAGTACTTAAACTTAATGGGGTTGTGGACACACACTCTAAGTATGCACTTCCTAGGGGACAAAACACAGTACATAAACGTAGTGGGGTTGTGGACACACACTCTAAGTATGCACTTCCTAAGGGGACAAAACACAGTAATTAAACTTAATGGGGTTGTGGACACACACTCTAAGTATGCACTTCCTAGGGGACAAAACACAGTACATAAACTTAATGGGGTTGTGGACACACGCTCTAAGTATGCACTTCCTAAGGGACAAAACACAGTACATAAACTTAATGGGGTTGTGGACACACACTCTAAGTATGCACTTCCTAGGGGACAAAACACAGTACATAAACTTAATGGGGTTGTGGACACACACTCTAAGTATGCACTTCCTAGGGGACAAAACACAGTACATAAACTTAGTGGGGTTGTGGACACACACTCTAAGTATGCACTTCCTAGGGGACAAAACACAGTACATAAACTTAGTGGGGTTGTGGACACACACTCTAAGTATGCACTTCCTATAGAGAGCAATACGATACAGTACAGTAACATTATACCAGAACTCATATTTTGGAGTTTTAGACAGGAAGTAGGGGTGCTGAGCACCACCTGAAAAAAATCAGAAGTAGAAAAAAATTTAATAAAAAAATATAAAATATAAAATAATATAGATTTTTTTTTTGATTAGCCACCGACTGCTTTTAATTTGATATCGGCATTTGAATTTGTCCTTGTTGTTATCTGATAACCAAGGGGTTAATTTAAGTGGGAAGTGGGGAGCCCTCCTTTATCTGATAACCAAGGGGTTCATTTAAGTGGGAAGTGGGGAGCCCTCCTTTTTGATGGCCATTCGAAACCAAAAGTTGTTTTATTGCTATTAAATATAGATTATAATAGCTGTAAGCCTCATTGATATTTTAATTAATTCGCCCAGCAAGCTAGTGCAATGTTGGTTAAATGTAGAGGCCTATTGGTATGAAAATAAACTATGGTCAGGGTGTGACATATTGGTATGAAAATAAATAAACTATGGTCAGAGTGTGACATATTGGTATGAAAATAAATAAACTATGGTCAGAGTGTGACATATTGGTATGAAAATAAATAAACTATGGTCAGGGGGTGACATATTGGTATGAGAATAAATAAACTATGGTCAGGGGGTGACATATTGGTATGAAAATAAATAAACTATGGTCAGGGGGTGACATATTGGTATGAAAATAAATAAACTATGGTCAGGGGTGACATATTGGTATGAAAATAAATAAACTATGGTCAGGGGGTGACATATTGGTATGAAAATAAATAAACTATGGTCAGGGGGTGACATATTGGTATGAAAATAAATAAACTATGGTCAGGGGGTGACATATTGGTATGAAAATAAATAAACTATGGTCAGAGTGTGACATATTGGTATGAAAATAAACTATGGTCAGGGTGTGACATATTGGTATGAAAATAAATAAACTATGGTCAGAGTGTGACATATTGGTATGAAAATAAATAAACTATGGTCAGGGGTGACATATTGGTATGAAAATAAATAAACTATGGTCAGGGGGTGACATATTGGTATGAAAATAAATAAACTATGGTCAGGGGGTGACATATTGGTATGAAAATAAATAAACTATGGTCAGGGGGTGACATATTGGTATGAAAATAAATAAACTATGGTCAGGGGGTGACATATTGGTATGAAAATAAATAAACTATGGTCAGGGGGTGACATATTGGTATGAAAATAAATAAACTATGGTCAGGGTGTGACATATTGGTATGAAAATAAATAAACTATGGTCAGAGTGTGACATATTGGTATGAAAATAAATAAACTATGGTCAGAGTGTGACATATTGGTATGAAAATAAATAAACTATGGTCAGGGGGTGACATATTGGTATGAAAATAAATAAACTATGGTCAGGGGGTGACATATTGGTATGAAAATAAATAAACTATGGTCAGGGGGTGACATATTGGTATGAAAATAAATAAACTATGGTCAGGGGGTGACATATTGGTATGAAAATAAACTATGGTCAGAGTGTGACATATTGGTATGAAAATAAACACAACTGAACACCTTCAGAACATTTCCCCAAAATACATGTCTTGTTTTTGGCTTCAAAGACAACAAAAAAATTGTAGGCTATGACAGATGTGCATTGTCATGCAGTGACGGAATGATAAAATAGATCATGCAAATAATGAATGATTACCTAGTTGGGCTAACTTTTTAAACTTCTCGCTGTAGGCCTACATCATTATCCTCTGCCAGAATTCCTGATCCCTACCTATAGCCTACCTGCCTCTGGTATGATTTTTATTTTACCTTCATTCAAATAGGCAAGTCAGTTAAGAACACATTCTTATTTTCAATGACGGTGTAGGAACAGTGGGTTAACTGCCTTGGTCAGGGGCAGAACAACAGATTTTTACCTTGTCAGCTCGGGAATTTGATCTTGCAACCTTTCGGTTACTAGTCCAACACTCTAACCACTAGGCTACCTGCCACCTCTACACTCTAACCACTAGGCTACCTGCCACCTCTACACTCTAACCACTAGGCTACCTGCCACCTCTACACTCTAACCACTAGGCTACCTACCTCCTCTACACTCTAACCACTAGGCTACCTGCCACCTCTACACTCTAACCACTAGGCTACCTGCCACCTCTACACTCTAACCACTAGGCTACCTGCCACCTCTACACTCTAACCACTAGGCTACCTGCCTCCTCTACACTCTAACCACTAGGCTACCCTACCTCCTCTACGCTCTAACCACTAGGCTACCTACCTCCTCTACACTCTAACCACTAGGCTACCTACCTCCTCTACACTCTAACCAATAGGCTACACTGCCACCCCATGCATTTTCACTTTCCACTTTTTCAGTCTTGCTTGTCCATCTTCCTGAATAAAAATGTCATATTCTAACAGATCAATCTTGCTGGCAAAAACATAATTAAATATTGCTAAGTTATTTAGCTATAGTGTGGATTTAGGGCTGTTTTTAAAACATATAACATGAGCACCCAGATGTTGTAAAGGCAATAATATCAGACAGAGACAAGCTTGCCTGGAGGAAAACATTCCCCGGCCGCCATATTCTCAGAGCCATCTTGTTGATGCAACGCTTCAATATTCGCAGCATGTTTACCTTCCCTGGCGAATAATGCAGACAGGCAAATACAAAAAATGAGCTGGTCGGCACAATAAGATCCTAGACTATTGGCAACATCATCTATCTTAACGCAGCTGCCACTTCCACTTCATCAAAGCCATTAGATCATTTTAGTACTCATTACTGCATTCTCCTCCAGAATGTTGGTTGGCCCTATTTAGTGTCACGTACAATGATTAAGTTTTCATTTATAAAACCCTTTTACAAAAAGTGCCACTGTACCTAACATCCTTATTAAACTTTAGACATACGAGTCACCTCCCCCGGTCTCAGAGATGGAAAACTGGAAATTCCATTGGTCTCTCCTGAGTTAGGTAAGTCAGCTTTTAGTTTTCTTACACCTTATTGTGTGAAACAATCTTCAAAATGTTCTGAAATGTGATGTTCTGGTCCCTCTAGGGAAATTCAGAAAGCTGATTGAGGACATTATTAGTGATGAATGTGATGTTCTGGTCCCTCTAGGGAAATTCAGAAAGCTGATTGAGGACATTATTAGTGATGAATGTATTTGCATTTTGTATTTATATTTTGATGTGTGTATTTTCTGGAATTTTCTGGAATTATCTGTAAAAGAAACCTTGGTCTCGGTATGATTCCGTGATAAAATAAAGGTAACATTTTTTTTTAAATACAAATTATAAGGATCATCTCTGAATGTAGAGCAACAATTTGGGTGGGAAGAGCATGAGACAATGACACTGTCACAGTAGACTGTGTGCACCGGTCTACAAGGGTGACTTCATATAATCTCTAAACTTTTTCGGCGACTGTGTTGACTTCAATTTACAATTGATCCTAGCATTACTAAAGATCTGCATGCAAGCTATGATTATCATATAAGCATTGTAAGCTACTCAACTGTTCCCAAACAATGTCCAACTAACCACATACTGAATAATTCTAGCTGGCTACAAGACAGAGACGCTGTCCATTCAGCCACATGCCACAGAGCTCCCCTACGCCTCCCTGTACTGAGGCGCTGAATGTTGTTGAATCACGGGCATCGCATTAATGTGTAGAATTTCCTTTATCGTATTTCATGATTTTCTTACTTCCTTGGTGGAGTTTGTTTTTATTTGTGTTTTTTTTTAAAGTAAGTCCTTTGATGTATGTCTTTTATTTCAATGCATGTGTAGGATTTATCTGACATAGTTTGCATTCGCAGTCAGCTGGTATTTTAATGCTCTGGTTACTTTCACGTTTATGTTCATATTTGAAGTTGACCTTGATAGCGTGTATTATGCATCTATTTCATGTTGCACTGTATGCGCTGTTCCACAAGTAGACTAAATGAGTCAGTGTAGCCTATGTATGAGGTTGCTTAGTACATGCCATTCCACAGACCTTTTAAACTAGGGTGACCAGACATCCCCGTTTTCCCAGGGGACAGTTCTTGTTTTTGGTGGCCTGTCCCCGGCTGGAGCTGTCCCCGGAAATGACCCCGTTTTTTAACTGTGCGTTAAAAACAGTGAAATAATATTATACGTGGCAAAGACCGGGCAGCAGAGCCTACCGGTTGACGTCTCAATCGCGTTGTGCTTGTTTCGTCCAGCAGAGGGGGCTGCTCGCTATAGTAGCTTCACTCACTCTTTTTCTACTGACTACTTGCTCGCGATAGTTTTAGAGAACTGCTATGGAAAACTCAGCCAGAAGCTAGCAAGTATCAAAGGAATCCACAACATCACCACAAACATCTTTTTAAGCCAGGTAAGTTACAATCGTTTGAGATAAAAAATATTAAATGGGTTATGCTAGCTAACATTAGCTATGTCGACTAAGTTATCTAGCTAGGTTAACACAACATTCAAACGAGGCTACAAAGAAAACGAATGGGACTGTAGTGACTGTGTTGACTTCAAAATCTGGGGTGTGAACTAGGTTTCTATTCAAGCGTTGATCGACATGGTAATGGCTCTATAGTATTGGAGAAAAGTTGAAAAAACTGACCCTCGACACAAACCTTCAAATATGTATGTTATACACATTATATAAACTCTTTATCGTGTTTTATTTACATTTTTGAGGCGATAAGGTGATAAGTTGGTCAGATCGAGTGAAAAAAAAGCAATTTTCCCACACAACATCTCTCACTGTCACGCATTAGTTTCCCTTCCCCACCCGCTATTTTTAAAAAGACCCGACGGGGCTCATTGTCTGCTTGAATTATGCAGAAACGGGCAGCATTTAGGTCACGTAATTGATTCTGTTGGAAAGGGGAGAAATTGTGCTTTACAATGGTATTGTCATTACAGTTTGTCAGGATTTGGCCAGGGTTGTTCCGGGTTTTGGTCACTAGATGCCCCCATTGTGCTTTTTGACCTTATGTTTTTTCCCTTGTTCCCCATTATTATTTGCACCTGTGCCTCGTTTCCCCTGATTGTATTTAAACCCTTAGTTTCCCTCAGTTCTGTGCTCTGTGTTTGTATGTTAGCACCCAGCCCTAGTGTTCTGTGTTTTCTTGTCGATTCCGGTGGACGCTCTTGTGGAATTCTGTTTTTGTTTTTGAGTATCTCTTGAGGCTTTTTGTGCTATTCCTGCCACCTTTTGGATTTGCCATTTTTTGTATTGAAGGACTTCTCCTTTTTTACTTTATTAAATACACCGTCTTAAGTACTGCTGTGTCTGCCTCATCTTCTGGGTTCTGCTGACTATTCGTGGCTCAGTTGGTTAAGTGACTGATTCTCACTCCGGAGACCCAGGTTCGTAACCGGGTCCTGACACAGTTGATCTGGAAGTATTACGTTTTGGGGCGCTTGAATAAGGTCAATTGTACGGACCAAGGCGATGTACAGAAGTGAGTGAGTTTACATTAGCTACTGTCATGGTAGCTAGGTTAAAAAACGTTCACGTGTAAACATGCATTGGAAGGGCTAATTTTGAAAATATGATTATATTAAATTAATGCACAATTAATTATGAAAATATTTATTGGTAGATGACAATTTTAATGGTATGGCATTATAATAACTGGTGTGAAAATATATTTTGACATTTTCATGGATAACATAAGCATAATGTTTTCTGTTAGAGAGTGGAGAGGAGGAAGACTGGATAGGAAGAAGAGTGAAGGAGACAGAGGAGGAAAGGTAAAGATATGATTACAGAGCCTGACAATTTATTATTACAATGTTTTTGAGATAAAATACAGAAATGAGGCAAGCAATGGGAATCTGTTATACTTTGGTTATCTAATAGTGTACTATTTCTTAATACAGATTGGAGAGGAAGGAGAAGGAAACATTAAGGGAGTAAAAAGAGTGACACAAGGAGGGTGTAGAAGAGTGAGGTGGAAAGGTGAAGAGAAGGAAAGGAAGACGAGTGAAGAAAAGAGGAGGAGAAAGATTGAAGGAGAAGAAAAAGTTGAGAGTAAGAAGAGTGACACAAGGAGAGTGAAGAAGAGCAGACAGAGGAGATCAAATGACTCTTTCCAAGAAACGGAAATGCACTTGATGAAAAACGTGAGAGAATTTCCATTTATACGCTCAGGTCAAGACGATAGAATGGTTCACTGCACCCTTTGTCATTCCTCTCTTTCAATTGGCAGCCAGAGAAGAACAGCAGTGGTAGAACATCAACAGACGAAAAAGCTTAAAGCCTCTCTGATTGGCTGTGTTGGTTTGCCCTCTGTCACCACATTCTTCAAGAAGGTAGAGCCTTCCCAAGAACAATATGATTTAGCTGTGCAGGAGGGTGTCTTTGCCTACCACACTATGTGACACAATCTTAGTTACAGATCTATGGACTGCACAGCACAACTGACACGGAAGCTTTATGAGCCGAAGTTTACATGTGCTAGGACAAAACGTGACGCCATAGTGAGTAACGTGTTAGCAACATGGGCAACTACTTTGGTAACACAGGACCGAGACCATGTTGAATGTGTCCCTGTCCATTGATGTGTCCAATCATGGACATGTAAAGCTGCTGCCAATACTAGTCAGATAATGTCAGATATATGATGGCAGCACATCTGTGGAAACAAAACTGCTTGATTTTGTTGAATTGAAAGGAGAAACAGCAGAGAAAATTGCAGCTGATTGCAGGTGGTCATCCCAGAATGTAACCTGGAAAACAACAAGTCGTGGCATTCTCTGCCGACAACACAAATACCTTCTTTGGAGGACTGAATAGGCTGGGGAGGGTCAATGTCCATACCAACGTTAAAAATGCTCTGCAGCAGGAGGTGATTAGCTGAGGTTGTCCTGCCCACATCATTCATAACACGGCCAGAACAGCTTTGGATATGATTTCCCTTGCTGTTAAGTACCTGCTCACAAAGATATTTGGATATTTTCACCGTCAAAGTAGAAAGACTGAAGGGCTTTTGTGAGTTTGTTGGCCAGGAGTACCATAACATTTGAGGACACAGAAATGTTTGCTGGCTGTCCCTGCTTCCTGCTCTAGAAAGAGTGCTGAAAAGGTGCCATTTGAAATCTGTTTTTCTTTCTGAAGACAAATGCCCTGTTGTCCTGTGAACAATGTTTGAAGATCCACTGACTGAACTTTGGCCTTTGTCCATGGAAACTTGACCGTATTCAGTGACACGATCAAGACGCTTGGAGGTCAGGACCGCTGTGCTGTGAAGTCCGCTGCAATTCTGAGAAACGTTGAGGCAAAATTGACTGCAAGACATGATGACAACTTCATTCCAGTTTTGGTCAGAGGACTTCTGAGAGAGCTGGAGGACAATGGAGACATGTTTAAAGAGAGCTTTCTCAAAACATCCCAATCATTCTTCACTACGGCTGTGAACTACTTGCAAGCATTGGGGAAAGCACACAGATAATCTAAAAGATTCACATGGTCTCCTTTTAAAAAGGCAACCTCAGGGTGAAGAGATCCAGAAGGCAGCAGGCACACTGCAGGGAAAATGCCCCAATGTGACCATCAACAAGGATGCATTGTGTGACGAGGTTACTGGTCTGCAAGAGTTCCTAAAGGGGGAATCACTTGAAGAATGGAAAACATCTGAGACACAGCTTGGTCAGAGATGGAGCACGGTGGTTACCCACTTCAAAGAGAATGACATCCCACACACTAACCTGGCTAGATTAGCGTCTGTTGTCTTGTGCTTACCTGGAAGTAATGCACCAGTCGAGAGAGTGTTCTCCCAAATGAATGATATATGGACGGCAGCAAGAAATAGGTTCCCTGTTCCTACCATCAAGGCCATGCTTATTGTGAAGACAAACTTCAACCTCCCCTGCCAGGAGTTCATGGAGAAGCTGGCCAAAGACAGAGCAATCCTGAAGAAGATACATTCTTCTGAGAAATATACAGATTAGGGTGGTATAAGTATATTATGTAGTTACCAATCTCATCAGCATCTTATTTATTTATTATGTTAAGTATTTCACATCTACTATTGTCTGTTTTTTTCTCAATTTTGCTCATGTTCTCTTCTGCTCTTATTCTACCCAGACTAGCAGGACCACTGAATGGGTGTTCAGATCAGTTCTACCCAGACTTGCAGGACCACTGAATGGGTGTTCAGATCAGTTCTACCCAGACTAGCAGGACCACTGAATGGGTGTTCAGATCAGTTCTACCCAGACTACCAGGACCACTGAATGGGTGTTCAGATCAGTTCTACCCAGACTACCAGGACCACTGAATGGCTCTTCAGATCAGTTCTACCCAGACTAGCAGGACCACTGAATGGGTGTTCAGATCAGTTCTACCCAGACTACCAGGACCACTGAATGGCTGTTCAGATCAGTTCTACCCAGACTAGCAGGACCACTGAATGGGTGTTCAGATCAGTTCTACCCAGACTACCAGGACCACTGAATGGCTGTTCAGATCAGTTCTACCCAGACTAGCAGGACCACTGAATGGGTGTTCAGATCAGTTCTACCCAGACTACCAGGACCACTGAATGGCTGTTCAGATCAGTTCTACCCAGACTAGCAGGACCACTGAATGGGTGTTCAGATCAGTTCTACCCAGACTACCAGGACCACTGAATGGGTGTTCAGATCAGTTCTACCCAGACTACCAGGACCACTGAATGGGTGTTCAGATCAGTTCTACCCAGACTAGCAGGACCACTGAATGGCTCTTCAGATCAGTTCTACCCAGACTACCAGGACCACTGAATGGCTCTTCAGATCAGTTCTACCCAGACTACCAGGACCACTGAATGGGTGTTCAGATCAGTTCTACCCAGACTAGCAGGACCACTGAATGACTCTTCAGATCAGTTCTACCCAGACTAGCAGGACCACTGAATGGGTGTTCAGATCAGTTCTACCCAGACTACCAGGACCACTGAATGGCTCTTCAGATCAGTTCTACCCAGACTAGCAGGACCACTGAATGGGTGTTCAGATCAGTTCTACCCAGACTAGCAGGACCACTGAATGGGTGTTCAGATCAGTTCTACCCAGACTACCAGGACCACTGAATGGCTCTTCAGATCGGACAGTTCTGTCTTGTCTGTAGTGTTTCTTGTAGTATAGTTGTTTTCTCTGTCACAGTGTGCCTGTTAGACTAAATACATGAAACCGGAATTGTCCCCCATTTATATTTCGCAGATAACAACATTGGATATTTTAATGATATATTGATATTATATATAATAGATAATATCATTGGATATTTTAATGATATATTGACCACCGAACTGTAAATGTCCCCGGTTTTCATTTCAGAAATCTGGTCACCTCACTTTAAACCTAAAATAAACCTAATGTTGCGGTGATAATTAAGGTCTTTAAGGTATTTTTTTGTTTGTTTTGTTTGTTGCTATTCTCCAAATAGCATTTGAGAGTTTTTAATTGTACAGAAGTACGCCCCACATTGCCGTAGCGCAGCACACCCCCCCCAAAACGACTTCCTGCGCCTATGATTGTAGACACACAAGCAGCTTCTACGTGGCCAGTTAGGTAACACTTCATATCCAGGTACCTCTTACGAATCAGAACCCTCGGGGCATCCGACATTCGGTCGCGTCTGCTATGAAGGTTCTCATGCCGCCCTCTACGGGCGGTGTAACAGTGGTGCTCTAAAGTACTGATTAAACCCAGTCGTTCTGTCTTTATTGCGACTGAATAGTCCAAATTACACTATAGTGTTTGGCATTGCAAAAGTAGTGAAAATGTTTTGGTACAAAAACAACTTTGCCAGCATTATCATGTTGTCAAATTTACTTTAGATAAATGGCAATGTTGTCAAAAATAGCTAACTAGCTAATGTTATACTGCATCCAAAGTCAATCTGGCGACATCAACATGATGACAAAAGGTTTTTCTACTGATTATTTTCCTCCCTTTGAGTGACATTGTAATTACAAGCCACTGTAATGCATTTGACATGAAATCTCCATCAGCGCTCATTGACGATGCATTGAGTAGAACGCTGAGTTGGGCATGAGTACAAAACAAACGTTCAACACAATATTGTGACGAAACATGCAAACCATGAATAGGGGACAGCATACAATCTTCAAAAGTGTGACTTACTTGCTCTCTGCCTTTCCTCCTATGACGTAGACAAGGCCATTGTGGGAGACAGTTCCATGACCATAGACTGTGTATGGAAGAGGGTCTGACTCGCCCCATTTAAATGACCTGTAGAACATAACACAGAACCAACAATTAAACATTGTTTCATGAATTGTCTCTTGTCTGTTTAATTTTAATTTGACCTTTATTTAAACTAGGCAAGTCAGTTAAGAACAAATTCTTATTTTCAATGATGGCCTAGGAACAGTGGGTTAACTGCCTTGTTCAGGGGCAGAACGACAGATTTGTACCTTGTCAGCTCGGGGGGTTTGAACTTGCAACCTTCCGGTGACTAGTCCAACGCTCTAACCACTGACAGAAAGCTAAAGAGAGAGACAGGCAGAGACAGAAAAAAGGGGTGGAGTCCCTGTACTGTACTCACTGTCTGTCATAGATCATGACAGAGTCTAGAACATGTTCTCCCTCTTTCATTTCCTTGCCGCCCACAACAAAGATGGAGTTTTCTGCTTCAGTCAGCCCAAACAGGCAGCGAGGTCCTGGCAGTGAGGGCATCCCCAGCCACTCTCCGCTCACAGGGTCAAACTGGAGGAGAGAGAGAAAGATAACCGAATGGTTAATTGGTACTATCAATGTGGGTCGAACTGGAGGAGGGAGGAAGATACCAGAATGGTTTATCAACGGCATAATAGTTCATATCATTCTGCTTGTAGTAAGTCAAAGTGTCTCTCTGGCACAGGGACTTTGGTGACAGTGAATGTTATGAACATCTGTTATAACATCCAAAATGTCAGCAAAGCACATAAAGAAGATGGCCAACAGTCTGTCTGAATGTTAATCACCACCAGGCCATGCAGAGAGACATACCTGAATAATATTTAATAATAGCAGAGAGACATACCTGACTAATGTTTAATAATAGCAGAGAGACATACCTGACTAATGTTTAATAATAGCAGAGAGACATACCTGACTAATGTTTAATAATAGCAGAGAGACATACCTGACTAATGTTTAATAATAGCAGAGAGACATACCTGACTAATGTTTAATAATAGCAGAGAGACATACCTGACTAATGTTTAATAATAGCAGAGCGACATACCTGACTAATGTTTAATAATAGCAGAGAGACATACCTGACTAATGTTTAATAATAGCAGAGAGACATACCTGACTAATGTTTAATAATAGCAGAGAGACATACCTGAATAATGTTTAATAATAGCAGAGAGACATACCTGACTAATGTTTAATAATAGCAGAGAGACATACCTGACTAATGTTTAATAATAGCAGAGAGACATACCTGACTAATGTTTAATAATAGCAGAGCGACATACCTGACTAATGTTTAATAATAGCAGAGAGACATACCTGACTAATGTTTAATAATAGCAGAGAGACATACCTGACTAATGTTTAATAATAGCAGAGAGACATACCTGAATAATGTTTAATAATAGCAGAGAGACATACCTGGCTAATGTTTAATAATAGCAGAGAGACATACCTGACTATTGTTTGATAATAGCAGAGAGACATACCTGAATAATGTTTAATAATAGCAGAGAGACATACCTGACTAATGTTTAATAATAGCAGAGAGACATACCTGACTAATGTTTAATAATAGCAGATAGACATACCTGACTAATGTTTAATAATAGCAGAGAGACATACCTGACTAATGTTTAATAATAGCAGAGAGACATACCTGACTAATGTTTAATAATAGCAGAGAGACATACCTGACTAATGTTTAATAATAGCAGTGAGACATACCTGACTAATGTTTAATAATAGCAGAGAGACATACCTGACTAATGTTTAATAACAGCAGAGAGACATACCTGACTAATGTTTAATAATAGCAGAGAGACATACCTGAATAATGTTTAATAATAGCAGAGAGACATACCTGGCTAATGTTTAATAATAGCAGAAAGACATACCTGACTAATGTTTAATAATAGCAGAGAGACATACCTGACTAATGTTTAATAATAGCAGAGAGACATACCTGAATAATGTTTAATAATAGCAGAGAGACATACCTGAATAATATTTAATAATAGCAGATAGACATACCTGACTAATGTTTGATATTAGCAGAGAGACATACCTGACTAATGTTTAATAATAGCAGAGACATACCTGACTAATGTTTAATAATAGCAGAGAGACATACCTGAATAATATTTAATAATAGCAGATAGACATACCTGACTAATGTTTGATAATAGCAGAGAGACATACCTGACTAATGTTTAATAATAGCAGAGAGACATACCTGACTAATGTTTAATAATAGCATTGAGACATACCTGACTAATGTTTAATAATAGCAGAGATACATAGCTGACTAATGTTTAATAATAGCAGAGAGACATACCTGACTGTTTAATAATAGCAGAGAGACATACCTGACTAATGTTTAATAATAGTAGAGAGACATACCTGACTAATATTTAATAATAGCAGAGAGACATACCTGACTAATGTTTAATAATAGCAGAGAGACATACCTGACTAATGTTTAATAATAGCAGAGAGACATACCTGGCTAATGTTTAATAATAGCAGAGAGACATACCTGACTAATGTTTAATAATAGCAGAGAGACATACCTGACTAATGTTTAATAACAGCAGAGAGACATACCTGACTAATGTTTAATAATAGCAGAGAGACATACCTGACTAATGTTTAATAATAGCAGAGAGACATACCTGACTAATGTTTAATAACAGCAGAGAGACATACCTGACTAATGTTTAATAATAGCAGAGAGACATACCTGGCTAATGTTTAATAATAGCAGAGAGACATACCTGACTAATGTTTAATAATAGCAGAGAGACATACCTGACTAATGTTTAATAACAGCAGAGAGACATACCTGACTAATGTTTAATAATAGCAGAGAGACATACCTGACTAATGTTTAATAATAGCAGAGAGACATACCTGACTAATGTTTAATAACAGCAGAGAGACATACCTGATTAATGTTTAATAATAGCAGAGAGACATACCTGACGAATGTTTAATAATAGCAGAGAGACATACCTGACTAATGTTTAATAATAGCAGAGAGACATACCTGACTAATGTTTAATAATAGCAGAGAGACATACCTGACTAATGTTTAATAACAGCAGAGAGACATACCTGACTAATGTTTAATAATAGCAGAGAGACATACCTGACTAATGTTTAATAATAGCAGATAGACATACCTGACTAATGTTTAATAATAGCAGAGAGACATACCTGACTAATGTTTAATAACAGCAGAGAGACATACCTGACTAATGTTTAATAATAGCAGAGAGACATACCTGACTAATGTTTAATAATAGCAGAGAGACATACCTGAATAATGTTTAATAATAGCAGAGAGACATACCTGACTAATGTTTAATAATAGCAGAGAGACATACCTGACTAATGTTTAATAATAGCAGAGAGACATACCTGACTAATGTTTAATAATAGCAGATAGACATACCTGACTAATGTTTAATAATAGCAGAGAGACATACCTGACTAATGTTTAATAATAGCAGAGAGACATACCTGACTAATGTTTAATAATAGCAGAGAGACATACCTGACTAATGTTTAATAATAGCAGAGAGACATACCTGACTAATGTTTAATAATAGCAGAGAGACATACCTGTAAGAAGTAGGAACTGAGTGGTTCTTCCTTGTTGTCCTCGTTGAGGAGGAATCCTCCAGCCACAAACACCTGGTTCTCCTTGGTTACCAGACTGCAGTGGTTCTTTGGGATCTCTGTCGAATCAGACGCCACGAAACACTCGTTCCCCACCGGGTCATAGGCTACGCTCCCAGTGTCGCTGATCATAAGGATCAGGTCCGTCTCAAACATCCCAAACCGAGGGTTATTGTTCAGAATCCCCGGAAGCAAACCTTGCTCATCATCAGAGTCTTCTTCATCTTCCTTGTCACCTGCCATCTTGGACTTCCTGTTCCTTGATCTCTGGACCTCTGGGAGTCTTCCTTTGTGGGCGTCTTTGATCAGCTGCAGCTCTTTCTTGACCTCCGTGTTGGCCTGAATCCACGTGTGATTTTCAACCTTCTCCGTGAAGTAATCCACTGGGATCAGGCGGAAACGGACGCAATGCAGGAGATCTGGCAGCTCCTTCACCCTCTCCGTTCTGTCGTAGCCCACCCAGTCCATCAGAGACTCAAACACCACCTAAATGTCCAGGTTAAGAGGACCAGAACGGGAAAAGATTAGTGCGTACGTCCCAAATCATTCCATCAATCAATCCATCCATCCATCCATCAACCACCCACCTCCTCTCGGTCCACGTTGAGTGCGTCGGAGGTGATGATGGCTGCCAGCTCGCTGGGGCCCAGCTGGTGGATAAATTAATATACTTTATTGTCAATTGTCACAGAGACAAATTTTTCCGTTAAACTTTTTGCTGCAGTGGGTTAAATCAGGGTCACACAGTGTTTCTTGGTCGTCTTAAACAAATCTACTTTGGAACAAAAGTATACACCTCACACACATGGTTATGGGTTTTAAAAAAAGACACCTGGACCATGTCAAATTTAGAGTTGAAATGTATGGAATTTTGAGTTTGCATCCCAATATTACACTTTATATACATCATAGAAGACTGAAATATAAGAACCATTTGACATAGAAACACTGGATGTTTTTTGCTGGGGGAAAAAAAGTCAATTCATTCTGAACAATATGAATAACATTCCACCCATGAGGCCACTAGTCATTTGACTGCAGTAAGGATCTATCACAATACCCCAAATATACCCCCCCCCACACACACACACACACACACACACACACACTAGGTTACCTGGTGAAAATCCTGGTCCCTGACGATGAGCTGGTAACGCTCACAGATGAACTCTCTAGCTGTGAAAGCCAGGCGGGGACAGTCCAACAGAAGCCCCAGCCTGAAGATCGCCAAGCAGTTCCCCAGCACCAGCTTCTCCTACAGGGAAATATACTAATATCACCTACATTTCCTTATCTTGTTGAAACTCGTCCCCAGCCGGCTCTCTCTTAGACGAGGTCTATTCAAGGTCTATTCTATTCCCCATGACCAGCTTCTCCCGATGATGATGATGATGACAGAGGGACAGAGACAGAAACTAGCTGTAGGTATGAGACGCAGACAGAGAAGACGGAAAGAGAGAGAGAGAACAAGAGAGAGACAGAGCAAGAGAGAGAGAGACAGAGAGAAAGAGACAGGCAGAGAGAGAAAGAGACAGACAGAGAGTGAGAGACAGAGAGAAAGAGACAGGCAGAGAGAGAAAGAGACAGACAGAGAGTGAGAGACCGAGAGAAAGAAAGAGACAGACAGAGAGAGATAGAGAAAGAGACAGACAGACAGAGAGAGAGACAGATAGACAGAGACAGATGCTACCTGTAGGTAGGAGACACAGACAGAGAAGATGGACGGGATCTGGTACATGTTGGCCACCATGAAGATATCCTGGACGTTCTGCTCTGTCAGGTTGATGTCCGAGGTATAGATGTAACGCAGTATCATCGCCATGACGCCAGGCTCCACGTCTTTCAGAACGATTTCCTTCTTCCCTCCTTCCTCCAGGTTGGACAGGAACATAGCCTTTGAAGAAGAATCAACCAGTCAATAAATCATGATTGATGCTAATATATCATATGTGCTCTTTAGTGGAAGCTTTTCCCCAAGGCTGTGAGTGCATACATGTGTGACCTAGTGTAGTGTTTTTTCAAACTCCGGCCTGTGGACCTGTACGGGCCTGTGTGTTGTTGTTGACCAGTCCCACAGAGTTGAAGTTGACACTGACCTAGTCAGTTCTACAATGCCAATTGTAATGTAAGTAACCCTCCAAGGAGGTCACTGACACACACCAAAAAGTTCAGAATCACTGGCCTAGCGGGAATCCACTACCCACAACCCAAGTCACACAGCACCAACAAATTACCTTGAAGAAGGGGCTGGAGGCAGCGAGGACCAAGCGGTGGCACGGGAACTCCCTGTCCTGGATCTTCAAGACACAGTCTACAAACTTCTGGTTTTCCAGCAGGTCACAGAGGCCGTCCTGAAGCAGGGTTTGCTGGTACATCCTTGGCTGTTCCACCGGGTCTATCGATAAGGCAGCCATCTTGTTTTTTTTTCTGTTAGGTTCTCCTCAGGTCCTCTCTTACATCCTATCAACTTGTAGATGTTTTTTGTGGGAAAGATTTCTATAACGACGAGGGTATGATCCCTGCTCGCTCCCCACAACAGGACAGCACAGTACTGCCTGTTTTCACAGTACAGTCCAGAGAGAGAGAGAGAGATGAGGTTGGGTAATGGGGCAGCTAGCTAGTCCACATCGGTAGCAGTTCCCGCAGCTGTCTGTGGCTGTCAGTCTCTCCAACTCAGAGTGTATTTATAGATAATATAGCATATGTAGTCAACACACACATCACTTTACATACTGGAAAGACCCTGTAGTCATTACGTAGATGCCTCACACTCCTTTTCTCCAACACAGACCTTTCATAGTTCACAATGTTTCAATCCCAAAAGGATCTTTGTCAGGTGTGTTTTGGAGAACATTAGTGTGCCCTACTTCACTATTTATAGTTGGGGACTCACAAAGCTGAGGAATCCATTTTGGTGAGTGTGTAAAACGACCTCCCTGCAGTCTCTTTGGTTCTCTCTCTCTCTCTTTCTCTATCTCTCTCTCTCTCCCCCTCTCTCTCTCTCCCTCTCTCTCTCTCTCTTCTCTCTTTCTCTCTCTCTCTCTCACTCTCTCTTCTCTCTCTCTCTCTCTCTCTCTCTCTCTCTCTCTCTCTCTCTCTTTCTCTCTATCTATCTCTCTCCCTCTCTCTCTTCTCTCTCTCTCTCTCCCTCTCTTCTCTCTCTCTCCTCTCTCTCTCTCACTCTCTCTCATTCTCTCTCTCTCTCTCTCTCTCCCCCTCTCTCCCTCTCTCTCTCTCTTCTCTCTCTCTCTCTCTCTCTCCCTCTCTCTCTCTTTTCTCTCTCCCTCTCTCTCTCCCCCTCTCTCCCTCTCTCTCTCTCTCTCTCTCTCTCTCCTCTCTGGACAGCCCCCCTACCCCATCCCCCACCAACAGCTGACCTGCAGCCCAAAGGGGAGTGTCATGTTCTCCCCCTTCATGCGCCACTCAGCCAGGCGTGGAACATCTACTTGTACTTACATGCTTACTTACAAGCCCTCAACAACAGTGCAGTTTTAAGAAAATAATATAAAAATATAAACATGATTTATGAAATAAACTAAACAAAACTAAAAGTAACACAACACAATAACAAATAATGTTTATTAATTATGAAAAATATTAATAACATTCCACCCAATAACAATAACGAGTCTAAATACAGGGGGCACCAATACCGAGTCAACGTGCGGGGGTACAGGTTAGTCGAGGTAATTTGTACATGTAGGTAGGGGGTAAAGTGACTATGCATAGATAATAAACAGTGAGTAGCAGCAGTGTAAAAAAAAAATGGAGGGTCAATGCAAATAGTCTGGGTAGTCATTTGATTAATTGTTCAGCAGACTGCTGGCTTCGGGGTGGAAGCTGTTCAGGAGCCTTTTGGTCCTAGACTTGGTGCTCCGGTACCACTTGCTGTACGGTAGCAGAGAGAAGAGTCTATGACTCGGGTGGCTGGAATCTTTGCCTATTTTTAGGGCCTTCCTCCGACACCGCCTATTATAGAGGTCCTGGATGTCAGCAAGCTTGGCCACAGTGATGTACTGGGCCATATGCACTACTATCTGTAGCGCCTTGCGGTCAGATGCAGAGCAGTTGCCATACCAGGCGGTGATGCAACCGGTCAAAATGCTCTCGATGGTGCAGCTGTAGAAGTTTTTGAGGATCTGGGGACCCATGCTGAATCCTTTCAGTCTCCTGAGGGGGAATAGGTGTTGTCGTGCTCCTCTTCACAACTGTCTTGGTGTGTTTGGACCATGATAGTTTGTTGATGATGTGGACACCAAGGAACTTGAAGCTCTCGACCCGCTCCACTACAGCCAGGTCGATGTAAATCCTTTTCCTGTAGTTCACAAGCAGCTCCTTTGTCTTGGTGACGTTGAAGTCTCCAGACTTTAGATAACTTTGCTCTCTTACACGCTATCACCTTGTGCTGCACTGATGTGATTGAGACTGGATAGGAATGGAATGAAAATGAATGGAAGCATGGAGTCTGTGTGATCCATGATGCTCTGACCTGTCCCGTCCTGTCAGATCAGTGTGAATGAGAGAGGACACGGACAAGATTCCTGAAGAGCTGTGAGACACTCTTGCGTATTCTAGTGTTGAGTGATGAATGGCTGAGACATTTGTCCTGAATGTGAAGTGGGCAACTTTGATTTATAAATGTACACTAGGCTACATCCTCCTCATCAGTGACACATGGGATTTTAGACAGTGAGACACGGCCCCCTTGTGGTGACAGTGGGAATGTTCCGGAAGTATGTTTTCATGTGGGGGACACAGAGTACCTTCATAGAGCACCTAGAGTCCATCAGAGAGTTCATCAAAAATACATTTGAGGACAGAAAGTTGTATTCCTAACAGTTTATTATGTTGTCTCCAAATCTTATCAAATCCCAACCCGGAACAGAAGTATTATCACTGAACTGTGGTGGAAAGCAATGATGACGGCACGTGTTTCCTTACAGGTAACCATGGTTAACAGAGGAAGAACAATGATTCCAAGCACCACCCTCCTTTTGAAGCTTCCAGTCTGTTATTCAAACTCAATCAGCATGACAGAGTGAGCTCCAGCCTTGTCCTCGTCAACACTCACACCTGTGTTAACGAGAGAATCGCTGACATGATGTCAGCTGGTCCTTTTGTAGCAGGGCTGAAATGCAGTGGAAATGTTTTTGGGGGATTCAGTTCATTTGCATGGCAAAGAGGGACTTTGCAATTAATTTCAATTTATCTGATATCTGGAGTATATGCAAATTGCCATCATACAAACTGAGGCAGCAGACTTTGTGAAAATCAATATTTGTGTCATTCTCAAAACGTTTTGGCCATGACCGTAGTGACGCTTATAGCACTGAGATGCAGTGCCTTAGACGGCTGCGCCACTCGTGAGCAACTGAATCTCTCTTAGACGGAAGACATTTCACTGAACAGGTTTCAGTGACAGGACAGAGAGTCCCAGACTAAACCCATATCCCTTGGTGCTTGAGCCTTTCATAGTGTGTCGACTGATGTCAGAATAGGTCCTCAGCCCAGACCCTCTCAGAGTGGCATGTTGCCAGCCAGACCTGGAATCAAATAGTATTTCAAATATTTCAAATAGTTCAACTGTATTTCATTGAGCTTGTCTGTTGCAATGCAACCAATTGAATATTCCCATTGTGTAAAACCCACCCATCTGGTAACCCAGACAAGCTTAAGGAAACGCAATACGAAGTATTTAAGTGATTTCTAATGTTATTTAAACCCAGGTCTTTATCCAGCAGCAGGCTGTGTCATCTGAGAGGGGAGGAGGGAGATGCAGAAATGTCACACTTAATCTCTACTGTAAAATAATGGCAGAGTGGAGTTGTGCAGTCATGGATACTGTATGGAGTTGAGCAGTCATGGATACTGTATGGAGTTGAGCAGTCATGGATACTGTATGGAGTTGAGCAGTCATGGACACTGTATGGAGTTGAGCAGTCATGGACACTGTATGGAGTTGAGCAGTCATGGATACTGTATGGAGTTGAGCAGTCATGGATACTGTATGGAGTTGAGCAGTCATGGATACTGTATGGAGTTGAGCAGTCATGGATACTGTATGGAGTTGAGCAGTCATGGATACTGTATGGAGTTGAGCAGTCATGGATACTGTATGGAGTTGAGCAGTCATGGATACTGTATGGAGTTGAGTAGTCATGGATACTGTATGGAGTTGAGCAGTCATGGATACTGTATGGAGTTGAGCAGTCATGGATACTGTATGGAGTTGAGTAGTCATGGATACTGTATGGAGTTGAGCAGTCTATAGTAGAATGGAGGGATGGACTTCAGTGATATGTTTGGGTTGGGGTTCATTCCATATGAAAACAATATACACAAAGATTTATTTCTAAGAATGTAATCCATTCTATAAATTATTCATCCATTTTGAACCACATTTTCTGTTCAATAATACTGTAACCCTTTGATTCTTGTTAGCTGGGGGCTCAACCAATACAACAGCCTAAAAATATCCTGAAGAGATAAAGTAGGCCTCTTCTGTAACATGTGTACCTATATAGTTACTCGGCAGGGACTCCCACTGGATCTCTTACTTAAAGAAATTCTCAAGATGTAAGATGAAAAATGTTGATGTCATTTAGGTCTCAAGTAGAAATAAACGTTCTGCAGAAAAAGCCTATGTAATATTAACACAAACAAGACAGAGTTATGAGGTTTCAGTTTTGTATTACTGCAATAGTTTTGGTACATTAAAAACAAACATAAATGACACTTGAACAAAATGTAGAGACATTTGGCTCAGAGGTGTTTGACAACAACGTGCAATGCCAAGGATGTGGGTTTGATTCCCACTGGGGACCAGTACAAAAAATGGATACAATCACTACTGTAAGTTGCTCTAAATAAGAACATATGATGTCAATATATTAGCTGTGTCTGCATAAAATATTTGCCATGTCTCTCTTCAATTTCCTGATATCCATCTTTTGTTTTATATGAATATACAAAAATGTACCTTCGGTGTATGTACCAAAAAGGACGAGGGTACGTGTCAAATGACGATTATCTACAGCAAGTGCACTTCAGGACTTTTCACAGTTAAAAATGATAAAATAATGCTTTGTATTTTAAAAAACCAACAGAGTGGTAGAGTAGTAGTTGTCATGGTGACAACTTGGTAGTAGTAGTAGTAGCAGTAGAAGAGTTGCCACGACGATGATTATCTGTGACTTGTGACAGTCTGGCATGATTCAGTACAGTATGGAAGCTCAAGAGTGTAAAAATATGAACGGGGCTGGAGGGGGGGGTTGTTGACTGTTGATGTGAAAACCAGGTCCTCAAAAAACAAAATTAAGTTTTCTCCTTGTTTATGCGTTTACTCAGCTTTCATTTTTCCGACCTCCTCAGGCATGTCTTGGGGCACGGCCGCTGGCTCGGGGTCATCCAAAAAGGCTTGTTTTCTCTCCCTCTCCTTCACCAGCTGAACACCACAGTAGGTCACAAACAGCACAGACAGGGTGGACAGAGGGAAACCTGGAAGACAGAGACAAGAAGTGAGAAATAGACTAGAGAAAGATGTGAAATATAAGATGGAGAAAATATACTTTTGAACGACTGCCGTTTTCAATGTAAACTAGATGGGTCAAGAACAGTTTCCAAGGAAGGAGGACATCTTTATCAGACTGGTCAAGAACAGTTTCCAAGGAAGGAGGACATCTTTATCACACTGGTCAAGAACAGTTTCCAAGGAAGGAGGACATCTTTATCAGACTGGTCAAGAACAGTTTCCAAGGAAGGAGGACATCTTTATCAGACTGGTCAAGAACAGTTTCCAAGGAAGGAGGACATCTTTATCAGACTGGTCAAGAACAGTTTCCAAGGAAGGAGGACATCTTTATCAGGCTGGTCAAGAACAGTTTCCAAGGAAGGAGGACATCTTTATCAGACTGGTCAAGAACAGTTTCCAAGGAAGGAGGACATCTTTATCAGGCTGGTCAAGAACAGTTTCCAAGGAAGGAGGACATCTTTATCAGGCTGGTCAAGAACAGTTTCCAAGGAAGGAGGACATCTTTATCACACTGGTCAAGAACAGTTTCCAAGGAAGGAGGACATCTTTATCAGACTGGTCAAGAACAGTTTCCAAGGAAGGAGGACATCTTTATCAGACTGGTCAAGAACAGTTTCCAAGGAAGGAGGACATCTTTATCAGGCTGGTCAAGAACAGTTTCCAAGGAAGGAGGACATCTTTATCAGACTGGTCAAGAACAGTTTCCAAGGAAGGAGGACATCTTTATCAGACTGGTCAAGAACAGTTTCCAAGGAAGGAGGACATCTTTATCAGGCTGGTCAAGAACAGTTTCCAAGGAAGGAGGACATCTTTATCAGACTGGTCAAGAACACCTCAGACCAACAAGTCGTTATTCTCTGTGGCATTTTTTCTATGTAACTACATACAATATTTACTTTTGGCCTGTAATGTAATTATGTCATATACCTTTTCCCCGTGACTTTTGAGCATTGGACTTTGTGTTGTCCACTACAGTAAAGGTCCTTCTTACCTTGGACGATCAGCCTTTTTCCCACCAGCTTAGCAAACTCCAGACTGTTGAGAGCCAGGACGTTGTAGAGGACGATAGTCCAGAAGTTGATGGCCCCGAAGATGGCTCTGATTCTACGAGACATGGCCTCACCTATGGCATACTGTGGACAGAGGGGACATAGGGACTCAATCAGTCTCCAGACCAGTATTTTCTACAGCCACTCCTGCAGATATGAATCTGAAAGGATTGGATTTCAAAGCCATATTTATGGTAACATTGGCAGCACATCTGATTCAGCTAATCATGATTCCAATGAGCAGCTGATTCATATCAGTACACAGCTGGGGTACAGTAGCCCCCCCCCCAAAGGGTACAGTAGCCCCCCCCAAAGGGTACATTAGCCCCCCCAAAGGGTACAGCAGCCCCCAGAGGGTACAGTAGCCCCCAAAGGGTACAGCAGCCCCCCAAAGGGTACAGCAGCCCCCCCAGACGGTACAGTAGCCCCCCCCAAAGGGTACAGCAGCCCCCCCCCAGGCGGTACAGTAGCACCCCCCCAGAGGGTACAGTAGCCTCTCCTGCAGACGGTACAGTAGCCCCCCCCCCCAGGATGAGGGTTGGTCTACCATAGAACAGCTCTTTCCCACATAGTATCCATGCATTTTCAATAACAATTTGCCTTGTATTTTTTTTAACCCTTACTTTACCAGGTAGGTTAACTGAGAACACATTCTCATTTACAGCAATGACCTGGGGAATAGAGGTGGGATAATAGAGGGGGGATGAATGAGCCAATTGGAAACTGGGGATGATTAGGTGGCCATGATGGTATGAGGGCCAGATTGGGAATTTAGCCTGGACCCCGGGTTAACACCCCTACTCTTACGATAAGTGCCATGGGATCTTTAATGACCTCAGAGAGTCAGGACATCCCATCCAAAAGACAGCACCCTACACAGGGCAATGTCCCCAGTTACTGCCCTGGGGCATTTGGATATGTTTTGTTGTTGACCAGATGAAAGAGTGCCTCCTACTGGCCCTCCAATACCACTTCCAGCAGCATCTGGTCTCCCACCCAAGGATCAAACGGGATCAACACTGCTTTGCTTCAGAGGCAAGCCAGCAGTGGGAGGCAAGGATGGTTTGCCGCTGGTGTTAACTGACCTCGATGTTGGAGAAGGGAGGTAAGGAGAAGATCTTGTCCACCCAGAGCTCCAGGTTGAGACCAAAGCAGTTGAAGAACGACCAGATGTAGACCAGCTCACATGGACCCAGCCACAAAGTGGTCACAACGAACGTACAGATGGTCGCCACAAGCTCCTTGAAGATATGTTTGTGGCTTCCTCCAATGTAATCGTAAACATACCTGTCAGAGGAGATCGAGATGGAGACACCGTTTGTTAGTACTGAAGGGTTCATGGTTTTTGTCTCTGGTCATCAAAGGATGTTCCCCAATCATGGAAGTGGGGCCAGAGTGAAACCGTTTAGGGACCACTTATATTGGGGAGTAAATAAGCTTTAAAATGAATTCTGGGCATTAAGAGGGTTTTGAAAATGTTTTGCCATCTATATCGACTATTGGACACTCACTTGCACAGCCAGTCATTGATGCCTCTGTCAAAGTGCCTACAAATTGAAGAGAGGATATTAGTTAGAGAGCATGGACTCTATATTCATTGACCTAAAACTCAATACTCATTGTGATGTCCACGTCCAGTAGTAGGTGTATAATGAAATGGCACAGAACACAGCTTCCGACATTCACTAGACAAGTGTTCACATGTGAAGGGTTAGGGTCCTGAGACATACATTTACGTCCTTTAGCAGACACTCTTATCCCTGAGCGATTTACAGGAGCAATGCAGGTTTAAGTGCCTTGCACAAGGGCACATTCGAGGGATTTTTCACCTATCTATTCGTCTCTCGTATTCAAACCAGCGACCATTCGATTACTGGACCAATGCTCTTAAACTAGGGATTCAGTACATGTGAATCCCTGTGGTGGTTGGACACTTACGTCTCAGCGAACACGTAGAGCATGGTGATACACTTAGGAGGCTGAGGAGGATCCAGATGATCCAGTCTGGCCACAGTGTTGATCACCCCAAACATCACCGCTGCCTTCACCCAGTCGTACACCAGGTTAGAGTAGGCCAGGCCAGCTACAGACGAGACAGAGAGACCAGTCATACACCATGTTAGAGTAGGCCAGGCCAGCTACAGATGAGACAGAGAGACCAGTCATACACCAGGTTAGAGTAAGCCAGACCAGCTACAGACTAGACAGAGAGACCAGTCATACACCAGGTTAGAGTAGGCCAGACCAGCTACAGACGAGACAGAGAGACCATTTATACACCAGGTTAGAGTAGGCTAGACCAGCTACAGACGAGAACAACAAGTTAAGTTCCTGTCAGATCATGCATCATTTGAAACAACATGCAATTAACTTAAAGTTTTGTTACAAATTTTAACGTGTCATTGATAATATTTATACGCTATATAGAGAGAAGATAATACCGTAGCATAATATCATATTTGTATTACCACAACCACCGACAGCTCTGTAGAGTAATCATGCTAAACTTGATATCTCTGTTAGGTAGTGATATTGGCCTATAAGATGAGGTTGTATTTTTTGTTTTCCTGGTCAGCTTTTCCTGGTCAGGTGAGGAAATAAACAGGATTCAATCCAGTGGATTTATGCAGGGTGTACACTCCACTACTTCGCTACGAATTCGACATGTTTTTTTTCCATCTCAGATTAATTTGAATGATCGGGGTGAAATCCTGTGAACTTGGGCTAGGGTCAGTATACGTCGCGACTGGCGTAGTTTGAACAGGTCAAAGACGCACCAATGATGACTGTTCCGTTCTCAAGACCCCTGTCGGATTACCTTATACATTTCTGACATGTCAGACATTTTTGTCGTACATCTTGTAGTATGAGCAGTGCTACGACGCAATTGGGCAACGGACTACTGCCAATAGCCAATGAGCCCTTAGCATGTGAGACCAAAACAGATGGTGAAGAGGAGAGCAACAACAACATGCACCGTGCGGACCGAGGTGATGTAAGACAGATTGGGGGAGCTGTGGAGAGAACAGCTGCCTTTTCAATGTTAAACGTTTTATATGACCTCCCATTCCCTCTGTAGAATCGAAAGTCCATATTGTCCAAGTCCAACCATTGGCTGGTTCATATTCTGCACCTCTTCCAATTGGCTGGTCCATATTCTGCACCTCTTCCATTGGCTGGTCCATATTCTGTACCTCTTCCATTGGCTGGTCCATATTCTGAGCCTCTTCCATTGGCTGGTCCATATTCTGCGCCTCTTCCATTGGCTGGTCCATATTCTGCACCTCTTCTATTGGCTGGTCACATTAATTGTGCGCACTAATTAATGACGCTGTTTGCGTTATGTTTGGTTATGTTTGGTTATGTTTCTGTTATGTTTGGTTATGTTTCGGTTATGTTTGGTTATGTTTCGGTTATGTTTGCTTTATGGCATTTTTACGAGAACCCAAGAAATGCAGGGCATGATTAACTAGGGAATCATGGTGTAATGTGAGCACCCACATCCTGGGGTTGAGGATGGTTTGAATGAAAGATTTGTGACAAGAAACTGGGGAAATGTGTTATTATTTAGAAGTTGCGTAGTGTACGCCCAGCATTAGGCCGGGATTCAATCCCATCAACAATGT
>NW_027000038.1:0-9255 GCF_036934945.1 Oncorhynchus masou masou
AAATGGATGGAGCACCTAAGCATCTAGTAGCTAGCTAAGAAACTAGCTTTAAGTAAAAAATGGATGGAGCACCTAAGCATCTAGTAGCTAGCTAAGAAACTAGCTTTAAGTTTAAAAACATGGATGGAGCAACTAAGCATCTAGTAGCTAGCTAAGAAACTAGCTTTAAGTAAAAAATGGATGGAGCACCTAAGCATCTAGTAGCTAGCTAAGAAACTAGCTTTAAGTTTAAAAACATGGATGGAGCAACTAAGCATCTAGTAGCTAGCTAAGAAACTAGCTTTAAGTAAAAAATGGATGGAGCACCTAAGCATCTAGTAGCTAGCTAAGAAACTAGCTTTAAGTAAAAAATGGATGGAGCACCTAAGCATCTAGTAGCTAGCTAAGAAACTAGCTTTAAGTTTAAAAACATGGATGGAGCAACTAAGCATCTAGTAGCTAGCTAAGAAACTAGCTTTAAGTAAAAAATGGATGGAGCACCTAAGCATCTAGTAGCTAGCTAAGAAACTAGCTTTAAGTTTAAAAACATGGATGGAGCAACTAAGCATCTAGTAGCTAGCTAAGAAACTAGCTTTAAGTAAAAAATGGATGGAGCACCTAAGCATCTAGTAGCTAGCTAAGAAACTAGCTTTAAGTAAAAATAATGGATGGAGCAACTAAGCATCTAGTAGCTAGCTAAGAAACTAGCTTTAAGTAAAAAAAAAATGGATGGAGCAACTAAGCATCTAGTAGCTAGCTAAGAAACTAGCTTTAAGTAAAAAATGGATGGAGCACCTAAGCATCTAGTAGCTAAGAAACTAGCTTTAAGTAAAAGAAAATGGATGGAGCAACTAAGCATCTAGTAGCTAGCTAAGAAACTAGCTTTAAGTTAAAAAAAAAATGGATGGAGCAACTAAGCATCAGGTAGCTAGCTAAGAAACTAGCTTTAAGTAAAAAATGGATGGAGCAACTAAGCATCTAGTAGCTAGCTAAGAAACTAGCTTTAAGTTTAAAAACATGGATGGAGCAACTAAGCATCTAGTAGCTAGCTAAGAAACTAGCTTTAAGTTTAAAAACATGGATGGAGCAACTAAGAATCTAGTAGCTCGCTAAGAAACTAGCTTTAAGGTTAAAAACATGGATGGAGCAACTAAGAATCTAGTAGCTAGCTAAGAAACTAGCTTTAAGTTTAAAAAAATGGATGGAGCAACTAAGCATCTCGTAGCTCGCTAAGAAACTAGCTTTAAGTTTTAAAAAAAATGGATGGAGCAACTAAGAATCTAGTAGCTCGCTAAGAAACTAGCTTTAAGTTTAAAAACATGGATGGAGCAACTAAGAATCTAGTAGCTAGCTAAGAAACTAGCTTTAAGTAAAAAATGGATGGAGCACCTAAGCATCTAGTAGCTAGCTAAGAAACTAGCTTTAAGTAAAAATAATGGATGGAGCAACTAAGCATCTAGTAGCTAGCTAAGAAACTAGCTTTAAGTTAAAAAAAATGGATGGAGCAACTAAGCATCTAGTAGCTAGCTAAGAAACTAGCTTTAAGTAAAAAATGGATGGAGCACCTAAGCATCTAGTAGCTAAGAAACTAGCTTTAAGTAAAAGAAAATGGATGGAGCAACTAAGCATCTAGTAGCTAGCTAAGAAACTAGCTTTAAGTAAAAAAAAAATGGATGGAGCAACTAAGCATCAGGTAGCTAGCTAAGAAACTAGCTTTAAGTAAAAAATGGATGGAGCAACTAAGCATCTAGTAGCTAGCTAAGAAACTAGCTTTAAGTTTAAAAACATGGATGGAGCAACTAATCATCTAGTAGCTAGCTAAGAAACTAGCTTTAAGTTTAAAAACATGGATGGAGCAACTAAGAATCTAGTAGCTCGCTAAGAAACTAGCTTTAAGGTTAAAAACATGGATGGAGCAACTAAGAATCTAGTAGCTAGCTAAGAAACTAGCTTTAAGTTTAAAAAAATGGATGGAGCAACTAAGCATCTAGTAGCTCACTAAGAAACTAGCTTTAAGTTTAAAAAAATGGATGGAGCAACTAAGCATCTCATAGCTCGCTAAGAAACTAGCTTTAAGTTTTTAAAAAAATGGATGGAGCAACTACGAATCTAGTAACTCGGTAAGAAACTAGCTTTAAGTTTAAAAACATGGATGGAGCAACTAAGAATCTAGTAGCTAGCTAAGAAACTAGCTTTAAGTTTTAAAAAATGGATGGAGCAACTAAGCATCTAGTAGCTAGCTAAGAAACTAGCTTTAAGTTTAAAAACATGGATGGAGCAACTAAGCATCATGTAGCTAGCTAAGAAACTAGCTTTAAGTAAAAAATGGATGGAGCACCTAAGCATCTAGTAGCTAGCTAAGAAACTAGCTTTAAGTAAAAAATGGATGGAGCACCTAAGCATCTAGTAGCTAGCTAAGAAACTAGCTTTAAGTAAAAATAATGGATGGAGCAACTAAGCATCTAGTAGCTAGCTAAGAAACTAGCTTTAAGTAAAAATAATGGATGGAGCAACTAAGCATCTAGTAGCTAGCTAAGAAACTAGCTTTAAGTAAAAAAAAAAATGGATGGAGCAACTAAGCATCTAGTAGCTAGCTAAGAAACTAGCTTTAAGTAAAAAATGGATGGAGCACCTAAGCATCTAGTAGCTAAGAAACTAGCTTTAAGTAAAAGAAAATGGATGGAGCAACTAAGCATCTAGTAGCTAGCTAAGAAACTAGCTTTAAGTAAAAAACATGGATGGAGCAACTAAGCATCAGGTAGCTAGCTAAGAAACTAGCTTTAAGTAAAAACATGGATGGAGCAACTAAGCATCTAGTAGCTAGCTAAGAAACTAGCTTTAAGTTTAAAAACATGGATGGAGCAACTAAGCATCTAGTAGCTAGCTAAGAAACTAGCTTTAAGTTTAAAAACATGGATGGAGCAACTAAGAATCTAGTAGCTAGCTAAGAAACTAGCTTTAAGGTTAAAAAAATGGATGGAGCAACTAAGCATCTCATAGCTCGCTAAGAAACTAGCTTTAAGTTTTAAAAAAAATGGATGGAGCAACTACGAATCTAGTAACTCGGTATGAAACTAGCTTTAAGTTTAAAAACATGGATGGAGCAACTAAGAATCTAGTAGCTAGCTAAGAAACTAGCTTTAAGTTTTAAAAAATGGATGGAGCAACTAAGCATCTAGTAGCTAGCTAAGAAACTAGCTTTAAGTTTAAAAACATGGATGGAGCAACTAAGCATCATGTAGCTAGCTAAGAAACTAGCTTTAAGTAAAAAATGGATGGAGCACCTAAGCATCTAGTAGCTAGCTAAGAAACTAGCTTTAAGTAAAAATAATGGATGGAGCAACTAAGCATCTAGTAGCTAGCTAAGAAACTAGCTTTAAGTAAAAAAAATGGATGGAGCAACTAAGCATCTAGTAGCTAGCTAAGAAACTAGCTTTAAGTAAAAAATGGATGGAGCACCTAAGCATCTAGTAGCTAAGAAACTAGCTTTAAGTAAAAGAAAATGGATGGAGCAACTAAGCATCTAGTAGCTAGCTAAGAAACTAGCTTTAAGTAAAAAAAAATGGATGGAGCAACTAAGCATCAGGTAGCAAGCTAAGAAACTAGCTTTAAGTAAAAAATGGATGGAGCAACTAAGCATCTAGTAGCTAGCTAAGAAACTAGCTTTAAGTTTAAAAACATGGATGGAGCAACTAAGCATCTAGTAGCTAGCTAAGAAACTAGCTTTAAGTTTAAAAACATGGATGGAGCAACTAAGAATCTAGTAGCTAGCTAAGAAACTAGCTTTAAGGTTAAAAACATGGATGGAGCAACTAAGAATCTAGTAGCTAGCTAAGAAACTAGCTTTAAGTTTAAAAAAATGGATGGAGCAACTAAGCATCTAGTAGCTCACTAAGAAACTAGCTTTAAGTTTAAGAAAATGGATGGAGCAACTAAGCATCTCGTAGCTCGCTAAGAAACTAGCTTTAAGTTTTTAAAAAAATGGATGGAGCAACTAAGAATCTAGTAGCTCGCTAAGAAACTAGCTTTAAGTTTAAAAACATGGATGGAGCAACTAAGAATCTAGTAGCTAGCTAAGAAACTAGCTTTAAGTTTTAAAAAATGGATGGAGCAACTAAGTATCTAGTAGCTAGCTAAGAAACTAGCTTTAAGTTTAAAAACATGGATGGAGCAACTAAGCATCATGTAGCTAGCTAAGAAACTAGCTTTAAGTAAAAAAATGGATGGAGCACCTAAGCATCTAGTAGCTAGCTAAGAAACTAGCTTTAAGTAAAAAATGGATGGAGCACCTAAGCATCTCGTAGCTAGCTAAGAAACTAGCTTTAAGTAAAAAATGGATGGAGCACCTAAGCATCAAGTAGCTAGCTAAGAAACTAGCTTTAAGTAAAAAATGGATGGAGCAACTAAGCATCTAGTAGCTAGCTAAGAAACTAGCTTTAAGTTTTAAAAAAATGGATGGAGCAACTAAAGATTCTAGCTTTAAGTATTGATTCCTTGATGCTGCTTGACTGTAATATTTTATACTTCATCTCAAACATCAGGAACCTTTTTGTATTTTATTCACTTACAAATGCCTGTTTTTGCGCGAAACTCAAGTGTTAGCTACAACATGTCTACAATTCCAAAATAAAATACACCTTTAAATATAAAAGTAATTTGAGTTTGCCCCGTCCCTACCATGTGCCGCCTTCTCCAGGGGTGTTCTGGATCCATCTGTGAGAAGTATGGTCTGGAGGTCTGTACCTGTGCCAGCGTGGAGGGCAAGGACGAGACTGACGAGCTGTGCCACGTCTGCTGTGGCGAGAAGAGTGAGTCCTGTGTGTGTGTGTGAGGTGTGTGTGTGTGAGTTGATAGGTCAATGAGGTCAGTGAGTTGTGTGTGTGTGTTGTGTGTGTGTGTGTGTGTGTTGCCGTCTCAGGTCACTCTACCCCATTCTGTTTTAGGGGCTTATTTCAGTAGTATCATGTCCTGACGTTAACATTAACATGTTTTAGGGGCTTATTTCAGTAGTATTATGTCCTGACGTTAACATTAACATGTTTTAGGGGCTTATTTCAGTAGAATCATGTCCTTTTCAACAGGGTTGCAAAATTCTTGATACATTCCCGAAGTTGCTGCGTTTTTCAGCATTCCCAGTTGGAGCATTCCCTCGTGATTCTGGGAATACTCCAATCCAGGTTTTCTGAAAAACCAAGCAACTTTTCTGGAATCTTTCAGCCTTAGTTTTACCACCTTGTATAACAACCACATTGTATGACAAGGTTTTTAAAGGGCTTTGAGATTATTTATGTAATGAATAGTTAGAGCGTCGGATCAGCAACTGAAAGGTTGATGGATCGATTCCCCCGAGCTGACAAGGTAAAAATCTGTCGTTCTGCCCCCTGAACACGGCAGTTAACCCACTGTTCCTCAGTAGGCCGTCATTGTAATTAAGAATTTGTTCTCACCTGACTTGCCGAGTTAAATAAAAGTTCAATAAAGGTGAAATAAATGACGAGTGCTATAAAAGTTATTATTAGTTGATTGTCTTGTCTTGTCTTGCAGTGAACCCCAACACCTGCAGCAGTACAGGCTCAGAGAAACTGGCCCGGTTCTTCAATAAGAAAGTCACCACGCTGCCTGCGGGGTCTCCCTGCAACGACTTCAAGGGCTACTGTGACGTGTTCATGAAGTGTCGGCTGGTGGACGCGGACGGCCCTCTGGCCAGACTGAAGAAGGCCATCTTCAACCCTGAGCTCTATGAAAACATTGCAGAGTGGATAGTGGTACGTAGCTTACTGACTGACTGAGTGGATAGTGGTACGTAGCTTACTGACTGACCGAGTGGATAGTGGTACGTAGCTTACTGACTGACAGAGTGGATAGTGGTACGTAGTTTACTGACTGACTGAGTGGATAGTGGTACGTAGCTTACTGACTGACTGAGTGGATAGTGGTACGTAGCTTACTGACTGACTGAGTGGATAGTGGTACGTAGCTTACTGACTGACTGACTGAGTGGATAGTGGTACGTAGCTTACTGACTGACTGAGTGGATAGTGGTACGTAGCTTACTGAGTGGATAGTGGTACGTAGCTTACTGACTGACTGAGTGGATAGTGGTACGTAGCTTACTGACTGACTGACTGAGTGGATAGTGGTGCGTAGCTTACTGACTGACTGAGTGGATAGTGATGCGTAGTTCTACTGACTGACTGAGTGGATAGTGGTGCGTAGTTTACTGACTGAGTGGATAGTGGTGCGTAGCTTACTGACTGACTGAGTGGATAGTGAGTGCGTAGCTTACTGACTGACTGAGTGGATAGTGGTGCGTAGCTTACTGACTGACTGACTGAGTGGATAGTGGTGCGTAGCTTACTGACTGACTGAGTGGATAGTGAGTGCGTAGCTTACTGACTGACTGACTGAGTGGATAGTGGTACGTAGCTTACTGACTGACTGAGTGGATAGTGGTGCGTAGCTTACTGAGTGGATAGTGGATGCGTAGCTTACTGACTGATAGTGAATGCGTAGCTTACTGACTGACTGACTGACTGAGTGGATGAGTGAATGCGTGGCTTACTGAGAGTGGATAGTGAATGCGTAGCTTACTGAGTGGATAGTGGTCGTAGCTTACTGAGTGGATAGTGAGATGCGTAGCTTACTGACTGACTGACTGAGTGGATAGTAGTTTACTTACTGAGTGGATAGTGATGCGTAGCTTACTGACTGACTGACTGAGTGGATAGTGAATGCGTAGCTTACTGACTCACTGACTGAGTGGATAGTGGATGCGTAGCTTACTGACTGACTGACTGGTGGATAGTAGTGCGTAGCTGACTGACTGACTGAGTGGATAGTGAATGCGTGGCTTACTGACTGACTGACTGAGTGGATAATTAGTGCGTAGCTTACTGACTGACTGAGTGGATAGTGGATGCGTAGTTTACTGACTGAGTGGATAGTGGTTGTAGTAGCTTACTGACTGACTGAGTGGATAGTGATGCGTAGCTTGACTGACTGACTGACTGAGTGGATAGTGGTGCGTAGCTTACTGACTGACTGACTGAGTGGATAGTGGGTGCACTGACTGACTGAGTGGACTGACTGACTGAGTGGATAGTGGTGCGTAGCTTACTGACTGACTGAGTGGATGATGCGTATGCTGACTGACTGACTGAGTGGATACTGACTGACTGACTGAGTGGATGGTGATGCGTAGTTTTACTGACTGAGTGGATAGTGGATAGTGGCGTAGCTTACTGAGTGGATAGTGGTGCGTAGCTTACTGACTGACTGAGTGGATAAGTAGTGCGTAGCTTACTGACTGACTGAGTGGATAGTGAATGCGTGGCTTACTGACTGACTGACTGAGTGGATAGTGATGCGTAGCTTACTGACTGACTGAGTGGACTGGTGGATGACTGCTTGGATGGTAGTGCGTAGCTTACTGACTGACTGAGTGGATAGTGTAGCTTACTGACTGATGAGTGGATACAGCTTACTGACTGACTGAGTGGATAGTGGTCGTGCTTACTGACTGACTGACTGAGTGGATAAGTGAGTGCGTAGCTTACTACTGACTGACTGAGTGGATAGTGGTGCGTAGCTTACTGACTGACTGAGTGGATAGTGGTGCGTAGCTTACTGACTGACTGTGGTGGACTGAGTGGATATGCGTGGTTAGCTTACTGAGTGGATAGTGATGCGTAGCTTACTTACTGACTGAGTGGATAGTGATGCGTAGCTTACTGACTGGACTGAGTGGATAGTGGTAGCTTACTTACTGACTGACTGAGTGGATAGTAGTGCGTAGTTTACTGACTGAGTGGATAGTGACTAGCTTACTGACTGACTGAGTGGATAGTGATGCGTAGCTTACTGACTGACTGACTGAGTGGATAGTAATGCGTAGCTTTACTGACTGACTGACTGAGTGGATAGTGATGCGTAGCTTACTGACTGACTGAGTGGATGGTGCGTAGTAGCTTACTGACTGACTGAGTGGATAGTGATGCGTAGCTTACTGACTGACTGATGCGGCTTACTGAGTGGATAGTGGTACGTAGCTTACTGACTGACTGAGTGGATAGTGGTGCGTAGCTTACTGACTGACTGAGTGGATAGTGAATGCGTAGCTTACTGACTGACTGAGTGGACTAGTGGATGCGTAGTTTACTGACTGACTGACTGAGTGGATGGTGGTGCGTGGCTTACTGACTGAGTGGATAGTGGTGCGTAGCTTACTGACTGGACTGAGTGGATAGTGGCTTGCGTAGCCTGACTGACTGAGTGGATAGTGGTACGTAGATAGTGGATAGATGCGTAGCTTACTGACTGACTGACTGAGTGGGTAGTGTAGCTTACTGACGTAGCTTACTACTGACTGACTGAGTGGATAGTGGTACGTGGCTTACTGACTGACTGAGTGGATAATTGAGTCGTAGCTTACTGACTGACTGACTGAGTGGATAGTGAGTACGTAGCTTACTGACTGACTGACTGGTTTGCTGATAGTGGTACGTAGCTTACTGACTGACTGACTGAGTGGATAGTGACTGACGTAGCTTACTGAGTGGATAGTGGTACGTAGCTTACTGACTGACTGAGTGGATAGTGATGCGTAGCTTACTGCTGACTGACTGAGTGGAAGTGAATGACTGACTGACTGACTGAGTGGATAGTGGTGCGTGCTTACTGACTGACTGACTGAGTGGATAGTGGTACGTAGCTTACTGACTGACTGAGTGGATAGTGGTGCGTAGTTTACTGACTGAGTGGATAGTGATGCGTGGCTTACTGACTGACTGAGTGGATAGTGGTACGTAGCTTACTGACTGACTGGGTGGATAGTGGTACGTGATGCGTAGCTTACTGACTGACTGACTGAGTGGATAGTGGTACGTAGCTTACTGACTGACTGACTGAGTGGATAGTGGTACGTAGCTTACTGACTGACTGACTGAGTGGATAGTGGTACGTAGCTTGACTGGTGGATAGTGATGCGTAGCTTGACTGACTGACTGGTGGATAGTGAGTGCGTAGCTTTGACTGACTGACTGACTGAGTGGATAGTGAGTACGTGGCAGGTGACAAAGTGGATAGTGGTACGTAGCTTACTGACTGACTGGTGGATAGTGGTACGTAGCTTACTGACTGACTGAGTGGATAGTGGTACGTAGCTGACTGACTGACTGACTGAGTGGATAGTGAGTGCGTAGTTTACTGACTGACTGGGTGGATAGTGGTACGTAGCTTACTGACTGACTGACTGAGTGGATAGTGGTACGTAGCTTA
>NW_027000039.1:0-9254 GCF_036934945.1 Oncorhynchus masou masou
TATAGGGGTTCTGAAACATTCATCCTGAGGGGTTCTGAAACATTCATCCTGAGGGGTTCTGAAACATTCATCCCGAGGTGTTCTGAAACATTCATCCTGAGGTGTTCTGAAACATTCATCCTGAGGGGTTCTGAAACATTCATCCTGAGGGGTTCTGAAACATTCATCCTGAGGGGTTCTGAAACATTCATCCTGAGGGGTTCTGAAACATTCATCCTGAGGGGTTCTGAAACATTCATCCTGAGGTGTTCTGAAACATTCATCCTGAGGTGTTCTGAAACATTCATCCTGAGGGGTTCTGAAACATTCATCCTGAGGTGTTCTGAAACATTCATCCTGAGGGGTTCTGAAACATTCATCCTGAGGGGTTCTGAAACATTCATCCTGAGGGGTTCTGAAACATTCATCCTAAGGGGTTCTGAAACATTCATCCTGAGGTGTTCTGAAACATTCATCCTGAGGGGTTCTGAAACATTCATCCTGAGGGGTTCTGAAACATTCATCCTGAGGGTTCTGAAACATTCATCCTGAGGGGTTCTGAAACATTCATCCTGAGGTGTTCTGAAACATTCATCCTGAGGGGTTCTGAAACATTCATCCTGAGGGGTTCTGAAACATTCATCCTGAGGGGTTCTGAAACATTCATCCTGAGGGGTTCTGAAACATTCATCCTGAGGTGTTCTGAAACATTCATCCTGAGGGGTTCTGAAACATTCATCCTGAGGGGTTCTGAAACATTCATCCTGAGGGGTTCTGAAACATTCATCCTGAGGGGTTCTGAAACATTCATCCTGAGGGGTTCTGAAACATTCATCCTGAGGTGTTCTGAAACATTCATCCTGAGGGGTTCTGAAACATTCATCCTGAGGGGTTCTGAAACATTCATCCTGAGGGGTTCTGAAACATTCATCCTGAGGGGTTCTGAAACATTCATCCTGAGGGTTCTGAAACATTCATCCTGAGGTGTTCTGAAACATTCATCCTGAGGGGTTCTGAAACATTCATCCTGAGGGGTTCTGAAACATTCATCCTGAGGGGTTCTGAAACATTCATCCTGAGGGTTCTGAAACATTCATCCTGAGGTGGTTCTGAAACATTCATCCTGAGGGGTTCTGAAACATTCATCCTGAGGGGTTCTGAAACATTCATCCTGAGGGGTTCTGAAACATTCATCCTGAGGGTTCTGAAACATTCATCCTGAGGGGTTCTGAAACATTCATCCTGAGGTGTTCTGAAACATTCATCCTGAGGGGTTCTGAAACATTCATCCTGAGGGGTTCTGAAACATTCATCCTGAGGGGTTCTGAAACATTCATCCTGAGGGGTTCTGAAACATTCATCCTGAGGGGTTCTGAAACATTCATCCTGAGGGGTTCTGAAACATTCATCCTGAGGTGTTCTGATGTGTTCTGAAACATGTCAGGAAATGAGGTGGAAACTGGAGGGTTGCAGGTATCTAATCCTAGATGCCATTGCCTCCATTTGAGCCCTTGATCAAGACACTTAACCTCCCACAGCAACTGCTCCTTGGCCGCCCAGCTGGCAGCCTCCCTGCTCCAACCTGTGTGGTCTTCTGGAGGGGCCGTTGGATAAATGGAAGTCATGTTTTGGTTGGAACTTGTACAATTGATGAATAAAGTGATTATTGACAACGCAAACCTCTTGGCATGCTGTGGTATTGTTGTAATATTAGTTAACCCAGAACTAAAAGCTTGTGTAATCTGGTCAGCTGAGTGATTTATTTTCGGGGTCCATATGTGTTATAAATTGGGAGTTCCGGTTTGCGAAGTCTCCACACTCGCATAAGGAAACTTTCAGCCAAAGGTTGCTAGGTAACTAGTACAGGAAGTTCTATTTGCTCCTGGTTGTTGTGTGGTCTGGCAGTGAGTACAGACTGTAAGAACACACACATACACACACACATTGACTGACAGACAGGCAGAGTTGGAGGGAGGGAGTCTGAGGGAGCCACTGTGCCCAGAGCAGGGTCACTGTTTTCCGACCCGAGCTGGTCCCCAAATAGTCTCAGCTTGAGCCCCAGAGTCATTAGAAGACGAGGAGGGTGACCTCCAAGACCACAGTGTGGTGCTGTGTGTCTGTGTCTGATTGGTTGAGGACAGGAATCAGGCTTATGGAGTTGACTGTCAATGGCTACACACAGACACACAGCAGGATGTTATACCAGTGTATTAGCTAGCTGAACCGACACACCCACAACTCCAGTCCTTAAGCAGATGGTCTGTCTCTGCTCCTGCAGCTCTCTTCCTGGAATATAATGAATACAAGAATGTGTAGAAAAGGTTTTTGCCCAAAATAGAACCTTATTCTCTTTATTCTGCCTTATGGGACCTTGGCCAAATGTAGTGTACTAAATAGAGAATTGAGTGCCATTGGAATGCCACCTGATGTTCCTGACTAGTGACCTGATGTTCCTGACTAGTGACCTGATGTTCCTGACTAGTGACCTGATGTTCCTGACTAGTGACCTGATGTTCCTGACTAGTGACCTGATGTTCCTGACTAGATGACCTGATGTTCCTGACTAGATGACCTGATGTTCCTGACTAGTGACCTGATGTTCCTGACTAGATGACCTGATGTTCCTGACTAGATGACCTGATGTTCCTGACTAGTGACCTGATGTTCCTGACTAGATGACCTGATGTTCCTGACTAGTGACCTGATGTTCCTGACTAGATGACCTGATGTTCCTGACTAGTGACCTGATGTTCCTGACTAGATGACCTGATGTTCCTCACTAGTGACCTGATGTTCCTGACTAGTGACCTGATGTTCCTGATTAGTGACCTGATGTTCCTGACTAGTGACCTGATGTTCCTGACTAGATGACCTGATGTTCCTGATTAGTGACCTGATGTTCCTGACTAGATGACCTGATGTTCCTGACTAGTGACCTGATGTTCCTGACTAGATGACCTGATGTTCCTGACTAGATGACCTGATGTTCCTGACTAGTGACCTGATGTTCCTGACTAGATGACCTGATGTTCCTGATTGGTGACCTGATGTTCCTGATTAGTGACCTGATGTTCCTGACTAGATGACCTCATGTTCCTGACTAGATGACCTGATGTTCCTGATTAGTGACCTGATGTTCCTGACTAGATGACCTGATGTTCCTGACGAGTGACCTGATGTTCCTGACTAGATTACCTGATGTTCCTGATTAGTGACCTGATGTTCCTGACTAGATGACCTGATGTTCCTGACTAGATGACCTGATGTTCCTGACTAGTGACCTGATGTTCATTAGATAACCTGATGTTCTGATTAGTGACCTGATGTTCCTGATTAGTGACCTGATGTTCCTGACTAGATGACCTGATGTTCCTGATTAGTGACCTGATGTTCCTGATTAGTGACCTGATGTTCCTGATTAGTGACCTGATGTTCCTGACTAGTGACTTGATGTTCCTGACTAGTGACCTGATGTTCCTGACTAGATGACTGAGATTAGATGACCTGATGTTCCTGATTAGTGACCTGATGTTCCTCACTAGATGGCCTGATGTTCCTGACTAGATGACCTGATGTTCCTGACTAGATTAACTGACCCGATGTTCCTGATTAGTGACCTGATGTTCCTGACTAGATGACCTGATGTTCCTGACTAGATGACCTGATGTTCCTGATTAGTGACCTGATGTTCCTGATTAGTGACCTGATGTTCCTGATTAGTGACCTGATGTTCCTGACTAGTGACCTGATGTTCCTGACTAGTGACCTGATGTTCCTGACTAGATGACCTGATGTTCCTGACTAGATGACCTGATGTTCCTGATTAGTGACCTGATGTTCCTCACTAGATGACCTGATGTTCCTGACTAGATGACCTGATGTTCCTGACTAGATTACCTGATGTTCCTGACTAGATGACCTGATGTTCCTGACTAGATTACCTGATGTTCCTGACTAGTGACCTGATGTTCCTCACTAGATGACCTGATGTTTCTGACTAGATGACCTGATGTTCCTCACTAGATGACCTGATGTTCCTGACTAGATGACCTGATGTTCCTCACTAGATGACCTGATGTTCCTGACTAGTGACCTGATGTTCCTGACTAGATGACCTGATGTTCCTGATTAGTGACCTGATGTTCCTGACTAGATGACCTGATGTTCCTGACTAGTGACCTGATGTTCCTGACTAGATGACCTGATGTTCCTGACTAGATGACCCAATGTTCCTGATTAGTGATCTGATGTTCCTCACTAGATGACCTGATGTTCCTGACTAGTGACCTGATGTTCTGACGGTGACCTGATGTTCCTGATAAGTGACCTGATGTTCCTGATTAGTGACCTGATGTTCCTGATTAGTGACCTGATGTTTCCTGACTAGTGACCTGATGTTCCTGACTAGATGACCTGATGTTCCTGACTAGATGACCTGATGTTCCTGACTAGATGACCTGATGTTCCTGATAAGTGACCTGATGTTCCTGATTAGTGACCTGATGTTCCTGATTAGTGACCTGATGTTCCTGACTAGTGACCTGATGTTCCTGATTAGTTATTGTTCCTGACTAGATGACCTGATGTTCCTGACTAGATCACCTGATGTTCCTGACTAGATGACCTGATGTTCCTGACTAGATGACCTGATGTTCCTGACTAGATGACCTGATGTTCCTGACTAGATGACCTGATGTTCCTGATAAGTGACCTGATGTTCCTGATTAGTGACCTGATGTTCCTGATTAGTGACCTGATGTTCCTGATTAGTGACCTGATGTTCCTGATTAGTGACCTGATGTTCCTGACTAGATGACCTGATGTTCCTGACTAGATGACCTGATGTTCCTGATTAGTGACCTGATGTTCCTGATTAGTGACCTGATGTTCCTGACTAGATGACCTCATGTTCCTGACTAGATGACCTGATGTTCCTGATTAGTGACCTGATGTTCCTGACTAGATGACCTGATGTTCCTGACGAGTGACCTGATGTTCCTGACTAGATTACCTGATGTTCCTGACTAGATGACCTGATGTTCCTGACTAGATTACCTGATGTTCCTGACTAGTGACCTGATGTTCCTGACTAGTGACCTGATGTTCCTGACTAGATGACCTGATGTTCCTGACTAGTGACCTGATGTTCCTGACTAGATGACCTGATGTTCCTGACTAGATGACCTGATGTTCCTGACTAGATGACCTGATGTTCCTGACTAGATGACCTGATGTTCCTGACTAGATGACCTGATGTTCCTGATTAGTGACCTGATGTTCCTCACTAGATGACCTGATGTTCCTGACTAGATGACCTGATGTTCCTGACTAGATTACCTGATGTTCCTGACTAGATGACCTGATGTTCCTGACTAGATTACCTGATGTTCCTGACTAGTGACCTGATGTTCCTGACTAGATGACCTGATGTTCCTGACTAGATTAACTGACCTGATGTTCCTGATTAGTGACCTGATGTTCCTGACTAGATGACCTGATGTTCCTGACTAGATGACCTGATGTTCCTGATTAGTGACCTGATGTTCCTGATTAGTGACCTGATGTTCCTGACTAGATGACCTGATGTTCCTGACTAGATGACCTGATGTTCCTGATTAGTGACCTGATGTTCCTGACTAGATGACCTGATGTTCCTGACTAGATGACCTGATGTTCCTGACTAGTGACCTGATCTTCCTGACTAGATGACCTGATGTTCCTGACTAGTGACCTGATGTTCCTGACGAGTGACCTGATGTTCCTGACTAGATGACCTGATGTTCCTGATTAGTGACCTGATGTTCCTGACTAGATGACCTGATGTTCCTGACTAGTGACCTGATGTTCCTGACTAGATGACCTGATGTTCCTGACTAGATGACCTGATGTTCCTGACTAGATGACCTGATGTTCCTGACTAGATGACCTGATGTTCCTGACTAGTGACCTGATGTTCCTGACTAGATGACCTGATGTTCCTGATTAGTGACCTGATGTTCCTGATTAGTGACCTGATGTTCCTGACTAGATGACCTGATGTTCCTGACTAGATGACCTGATGTTCCTGACTAGATGACCTGATGTTCCTGACTAGATGACCTGATGTTCCTGACTAGATGACCTGATGTTCCTGACTAGATGACCTGATGTTCCTGACTAGATGACCTGATGTTCCTGATTAGTGACCTGATGTTCCTGACTAGATGACCTGATGTTCCTGACTAGATGACCTGATGTTCCTGATTAGTGACCTGATGTTCCTGACTAGATGACCTGATGTTCCTGATTAGTGACCTGATGTTCCTGATTAGTGACCTGGTGTTCCTGACTAGATGACCTGATGTTCCTGACTAGATGACCTGATGTTCCTGACTAGATGACCTGGTGTTCCTGATTAGATGACCTGATGTTCCTGACTAGTGACCTGATGTTCCTGACTAGTGACCTGATGTTCCTGACTAGATGACCTGATGTTCCTGACTAGATGACCTGATGTTCCTGACTAGATGACCTGATGTTCCTGACTAGATGACCTGATGTTCCTGACTAGATGACCTGATGTTCCTGACTAGATGACCTGATGTTCCTGACTAGATGACCTGATGTTCCTGACTAGATGACCTGATGTTCCTGACTAGATGACCTGATGTTCCTGACTAGATGACCTGATGTTCCTGATTAGTGACCTGATGTTCCTGATTAGTGACCTGATGTTCCTGACTAGATGACCTGATGTTCCTGACTAGATGACCTGATGTTCCTGACTAGATGATCTGATGTTCCTGACTAGATGACCTGATGTTCCTGATTAGTGACCTGATGTTCCTGACTAGATGACCTGATGTTCCTGACTAGATGACCTGATGTTCCTGATTAGTGACCTGATGTTCCTGATTAGATGACCTGATGTTCCTGACTAGATGACCTGATGTTCCTGACTAGATGACCTGATGTTCCTGATTAGTGACCTGATGTTCCTGATTAGTGACCTGATGTTCCTGACTAGATGACCTGATGTTCCTGACTAGTGACCTGATGTTCCTGACTAGATGACCTGATGTTCCTGATTAGTGACCTGATGTTCCTGATTAGTGACCTGATGTTCCTGATTAGTGACCTGATGTTCCTGATTAGTGACCTGATGTTCCTGACTAGATGACCTGATGTTCCTGACTAGTGACCTGGTGTTCCTGACTAGATGACCTGATGTTCCTGACTAGATGACCTGATGTTCCTGACTAGATGACCTGATGTTCCTGACTAGATGACCTGATGTTCCTGACTAGATGACCTGATGTTCCTGACTAGATGACCTGATGTTCCTGATTAGTGACCTGATGTTCCTGACTAGATGACCTGATGTTCCTCACTAGATGACCTGATGTTCCTGACTAGTGACCTGATGTTCCTGATTAGTGACCTGATGTTCCTGACTAGATGACCTGATGTTCCTGACTAGATGACCTGATGTTCCTGACTAGATGACCTGATGTTCCTGACTAGATGACCTGATGTTCCTGATTAGTGACCTGATGTTCCTGATTAGTGACCTGATGTTCCTGACTAGATGACCTGATGTTCCTGACTAGATGACCTGATGTTCCTGACTAGATGACCTGATGTTCCTGACTAGATGACCTGATGTTCCTGACTAGATGACCTGATGTTCCTGACTAGATGACCTGATGTTCCTGACTAGATGACCTGATGTTCCTGACTAGATGACCTGATGTTCCTGACTAGATGACCTGATGTTCCTGACTAGATGACCTGATGTTCCTGACTAGATGACCTGATGTTCCTGACTAGTGACCTGATGTTCCTGATTAGTGACCTGATGTTCCTGATTAGTGACCTGATGTTCCTGACTAGATGACCTGATGTTCCTGACTAGATGACCTGATGTTCCTGACTAGTGACCTGATGTTCCTGACTAGATGACCTGATGTTCCTGACTAGATGACCTGATGTTCCTGACTAGATGACCTGATGTTCCTGACTAGATGACCTGATGTTCCTGATTAGTGACCTGATGTTCCTGATTAGTGACCTGATGTTCCTGATTAGTGACCTGATGTTCCTGATTAGTGACCTGATGTTCCTGACTAGATGACCTGATGTTCCTGATTAGTGACCTGATGTTCCTGACTAGATGACCTGATGTTCCTGACTAGATGACCTGATGTTCCTGACTAGATGACCTGATGTTCCTGACTAGATGACCTGATGTTCCTGACTAGATGACCTGATGTTCCTGACTAGATGACCTGATGTTCCTGACTAGATGACCTGATGTTCCTGATTAGTGACCTGATGTTCCTGATTAGTGACCTGATGTTCCTGATTAGTGACCTGATGTTCCTGACTAGATGACCTGATGTTCCTGACTAGATGACCTGATGTTCCTGACTAGATGACCTGATGTTCCTGACTAGTGACCTGATGTTCCTGACTAGATGACCTGATGTTCCTGACTAGTGACCTGATGTTCCTGACTAGATGACCTGATGTTCCTGACTAGTGACCTGATGTTCCTGATTAGTGACCTGATGTTCCTGACTAGATGACCTGATGTTCCTGACTAGTGACCTGATGTTCCTGATTAGTGACCTGATGTTCCTGATTAGTGACCTGATGTTCCTGACTAGTGACCTGATGTTCCTGACTAGATGACCTGATGTTCCTGACTAGATGACCTGATGTTCCTGACTAGATGACCTGATGTTCCTGACTAGATGACCTGATGTTCCTGATTAGTGACCTGATGTTCCTGATTAGATGACCTGATGTTCCTGACTTAGTGACCTGATGTTCCTGACTAGATGACCTGATGTTCCTGACTAGTGACCTGATGTTCCTGACTAGTGACCTGATGTTACGTGACTAGATGACCTGATGTTCCTGACTAGTGACCTGATGTTCCTGACTAGTGACCTGATGTTCCTGACTAGATGACCTGATGTTCCTGATTAGTGACCTGATGTTCCTGACTAGATGACCTGATGTTCCTGATTAGTGACCTGATGTTCCTGACTAGATGACCTGATGTTCCTGACTAGTGACCTGATGTTCCTGACTAGTGACCTGATGTTCCTGACTAGATGACCTGATGTTCCTTGACTAGAATGACCTGATGTTCCTGACTAGATGACCTGATGTTCCTGACTAGATGACCTGATGTTCCTGACTAGATGACCTGATGTTCCTGACTAGATGACCTGATGTTCCTGATTAGTGACCTGATGTTCCTGACTAGATGACCTGATGTTCCTGAT
>NW_027000040.1:0-9254 GCF_036934945.1 Oncorhynchus masou masou
CTCCTCATCCCGGTCTACAACCCAGCTCCTCATGCCTGTCTGCTCACCCCAGCCCTCATCCCGGTCTACACCCCAGCTCCTCATCCCGGTCTACACCCGAGCTCCTCATCCCGGTCTACACCCCCAGCTCCTCATCCCTGTCTGCTCACCCCAGCTCCTCATCCCTGTCTACATCCCCCAGCTCCTCATCCCTGTCAACCCATCCCAGCTGCCTGTCTGCTCACCTCGTCCTGCTCACCCCCAGCTCCTCATCCCGGTCTACACCCGAGCTCCTCATCCCGGTCTACACCCCAGCTCCTCATCCCTGTCTGCTCACCCCAGCTCCTCATCCCTGTCTACATCCCAGCTCCTCATCCCCTGTCAACATCCCAGCTCCTCATCCCTGTCTGCTCACCCCAGCTCCTCATCCCTGTCTACACCCCAGCTCCTCATCCCTGTCTGCTCACCCCAGCTCCTCATCCCTGTCTACACCCCAGCTCCTCATCCCTGTCTACTCACCCCAGCTCCTCATCCCTGTCTGCTCACCCCAGCTCCTCATCCCTGTCTCTACACTCCCATGCTCCTCACTCACCTCAGCCTGGCTACACCCCAGCTCCTCATCCCTGTCTGCACCCCAGCTCCTCATCCCGGTCTACATCCCAGCTCCTCATGCCTGTCTGCTCACCTCATCCCGGTCTACACCCCAGCTCCTCATCCCGGTCTACACCCCAGCTCCTCATCCCGGTCTGCTCACCCCAGCTCCTCATCCCTGTCTACACCCCAGCTCCTCATCCCTGTCTACACCCCATCTGCTCAACCCAGCTCCTCATCCCTGTCTGCTCACCCCAGCTCCTCATCCCGGTCTACAACCCAGCTCCTCATCGGTCTGCTCACCTCATCCCGGTCTACATCCCAGCTCCTCATCCCTGTCTGCTCACCCCAGCTCCTCATCCCTGTCTACACCCCAGCTCCTCATCCCTGTCTGCTCACCCCAGCTCCTCATCTCTGTCTACACCCCAGCTCCTCATCCCTGCCTGCTCACCCCCAGCTCCTCATCCCTGTCTACACCCCATCTCCTCATCCCTGTCTACACCCCATCTGCTCAACCCAGCCTGCTCACCCCAGCTCCTCATCCCTGTCTACACACCCCAGCTCCTCATCCCTGTCTACACCCCAGCTCCTCATCCCTGTCTACACCCCAGCTCCTCATCCCTGTCTACATCCCAGCTCCTCATCCTTGCCCACATCCCAGCTCCTCATCCCTGTCTGCTCACCCCAGCTCCTCATCCCTGTCTACACCCTGCAGCCCTCATCCCTGTCTGCTCACCCCAGCTCCCTATCTCTGTCTACACCCCAGCTCCTCATCCCTGCTCCACACCCAGCTCCTCATCCCTGTCTACACCCCATCTCCTCATCCCTGTCTACACCCCATCTGCTTAACCCAGCTCCTCATCCCTGTCTGCTCACCCCAGCTCCTCATTCCTGTCTGCTCACCCCAGCACCTCATCCCTGTCTGCTCACCCCAGCACCTCATCCTGAACTACAACCCAGCTCCTCATGCCTGTCTGCTCACCCTCATCCCGGCCCACACCCCAGCTCCTCATCCCGTCCACACCCGAGCTCCCTCATCCCGGTCTACACCCCAGCTCCTCATCCCTGTCTGCTCACCCCAGCTCCTCATCCCTGTCTACATCCCAGCTCCTCATCCCTGTCTACATCCCAGCTCCTCATCCCTGTCTACATCCCAGCTCCTCATCCCTGTCTGCTCACCCCAGCTCCTCATCCCTGTCTACACCCCAGCTCCTCATCCCTGTCTGCTCACCCCAGCTCCTCATCTCTGTCTACACCCCAGCTCCTCATCCCTGTCTGCTCACCCCAGCTCCTCATCCCTGTCTACACCCCATCTCCTCATCCCTGTCTACACCCCATCTGCTCACCCCAGCTCCTCATCCCTGTCTGCTCACCCCAGCTCCTCATCCCAGTCTACAACTCAGCTCCTCATGCCTGTCTGCTCACCTCATCCTGGTCTACACCCCAGCTCCTCATCCCGGTCTACACCCCAACTCCTCATCCCGGTCTACAACCCAGCTCCTCATGCCTGTCTGCTCACCTCATCCCGGTCTACACCCAGCTCCTCATCCCGGTCTACACCTGAGCTCCCCTCATCCCGGTCTACACCCCAGCTCCTCATCCCTGTCTGCTCACTCCCAGCTCCTCATCCCTGTCTACATCCCAGCTCCTCATTCCTGTCTGTCACCCCCAGCTCCTCATCCCAGCACCTCATCCCTGTCTGCTCACCCCAGCACCTCATCCCGAACTACAACCCAGCTCCTCATGCCTGTCTGCTCACCCATCCCGGTCTACACCCCAGCTCCTCATCCCGGTCTACACCCGAGCTCCTCATCCCGGTCTACACCCCAGCTCCTCATCCCTGTCTGCTCACCCAGCTCCTCATCCCTGTCTACATCCCAGCTCCTCATCCCTGTCTACATCCCAGCTCCTCATTCCTGTCTACATCCCAGCTCCTCATTCCTGTCTGCTCACCCAGCACCTCATCCCTGTCTGCTCACCCCAGCACCTCATCCCGAACTACAACCCAGCTCCTCATGCCTGTCTGCTCACCTCATCCCGGTCTACACCCCAGCTCCTCATCCCGGTCTACACCCGAGCTCCCTCATCCCCGTCTACACCCCAGCTCCTCATCCCTGTCTGCTCACCCCAGCTCCTCATCCCTGTCTACATCCCAGCTCCTCATCCCCCTGTCCATCCCAGCTCCTCGTCCCTGTCTGCTCACCCCAGCTCCTCATCCCTGTCTACACCCCAGCTCCTCATCCCTGTCTGCTCACCCCAGCTCCTCATCTCTGTCTACACCCCAGCTCCTCATCCCTGTCTGCTCACCCCAGCCTCATCCCTGTCTACACCCCATCTCCTCATCCCTGTCTACACCCCATCTGCTCACCCCAGCTCCTCATCCCTGTCTGCTCACCCCAGCTCCTCATCCCAGTCTACAACTCCAGCTCCTCATGCCTGTCTGCTCACCTCATCCTGGTCTACACCCCAGCTCCTCATCCCGGTCTACACCCAACTCCTCATCCCGGTCTACAACCCAGCTCCTCATGCCTGTCTGCTCACCTCATCCCGGTCTACACCCCAGCTCCTCATCCCGGTCTACACCTGAGCTCCTCATCCCGGTCTACACCCCAGCTCCGCATCCCTGTCTGCTCACCCCAGCTCCTCATCCCTGTCTACATCCCAGCTCCTCATCCCTGTCAACATCCCAGCCACTCATCCCTGTCTGCTCACCCCAGCTCCTCATCCCGGTCTACACCCGAGCTCCTCATCCCGGGGTCTACACCCCCAGCTCCTCATCCCTGTCTGCTCACCCCAGCTCCTCATCCCTGTCTACATCCCAGCTCCTCATCCCTGTCAACATCCCAGCTCCTCATCCCTGTCTACACCCCAGCTCCTCATCCCTGTCTGCTCACCCCAGCTCCTCATCCCTGTCTACACCCCAGCTCCTCATCCCTGTCTATACCCCAGCTCCTCATCCCTGTCTGCTCACCCCCAGCTCCCTCATCCCTGTCTACACCCCATCCCCCTCATCCCTGTCTACACCCCATCTGCTCAACCCAGCCTGCTCACCCCAGCTCCTCATCCCTGTCTGCTCACCCAGCTCCTCATCCCGTCTACATCCCAACTCCTCATGCCTGTCTGCTCACCTCATCCTGGTCTACACCCCAGCTCCTCATCCCGGTCTACACCCCAGCTCCTCATCCCGGTCTGCTCACCCCAGCTCCTCATCCCTGTCTACACCCCATCTCCTCATCCCTGTCTACACCCCATCTGCTCAACCCAGCTCCTCATCCCTGTCTGCTCACCCCAGCTCCTCATCCCGGTCTACAACCCAGCTCCTCATGCCGGTCTGCTCACCTCATCCCGGTCTACATCCCAGCTCCTCATCCCTGTCTGCTCACCCCAGCTCCTCATCCCTGTCTACACCCCAGCTCCTCATCCCTGTCTGCTCACCCCCAGCTCCTCATCTCTGTCTACACCCCAGCTCCTCATCCCTGTCTGCTCACCCCAGCTCCTCATCCCTGTCTACACCCCATCTCCTCATCCCTGTCTACACCCCATCTGCTCAACCCAGCCTGCTCACCCCAGCTCCTCATCCCTGTCTATACACCCCAGCTCCTCATCCCTGTCTACACCCCAGCTCCTCATCCCTGTCTACACCCAGCTCCTCATCCCTGTCTACATCCCAGCTCCTCATCCTGTCTACATCCCAGCTCCTCATCCCTGTCTGCTCACCCCCAGCTCCTCATCCCTGTCTACACCCCCAGCTCCTCATCCCTGTCTGCTCACCCCAGCTCCTCATCTCTGTCTACACCCCAGCTCCTCATCCCTGTCTACACCCCAGCTCCTCATCCCTGTCTACACCCCCATCTCCTCATCCCTGTCTACACCCCATCTGCTTAACCTAGCTCCTCATCCCTGTCTGCTCACCCCAGCTCCTCATCCCGGTCTACAACCCAGCCCTCATGCCGGTCTGCTCACCTCATCCCGGTCTACACCCCAGCTCCTCATCCCGGTCTGCTCACCCCAGCTCCTCATCCCTGTCTACACACCCCAGCTCCTCATCCCTGTCTACACCCCAGCTCCTCATCCCTGTCTACACCCCAGCTCCTCATCCCTGGTCTACACCCCAGGCTCCTCATCCCGGTCTGCTCACCCCAGCTCCTCATCCCTGTTTACACCCCAGCTCCTCATCCCTGTCTACACCCCAGCCCCTCATCCCTGTCTGCTCACCCCAGCTCCTCATCCCCGTCTGCTCACCCCAGCTCCTCATCCCTGTCTGCTCACCCCAGCTCCTCATCCCTGTCTGCTCACCCCAGCTCCTCATACCTGTCTACACCCCAGCTCCTCATCCCTGTCCACACCCCAGCTCCTCATCCCTGTCTACACCCCAGCTCCTCATCCCTGTCTACACCCCAGCTCCTCATCCCTGTCTACACCCCAGCTCCCTCATCCCTGTTTACACCCCCAGTTCCTCATCCCGTCTGCTCTACCCCATCCCGCCCACACCCCAGCTCCTCATCATGTTCCACACCCCAGCTCCTCATCCCGGTCTCACACCCCAGCTCCTCATCCCGGTCTACACCCCAGCTCCTCATCCCGGTCTACACCCCAGCTCCTCATCCCGTTCTACACCCCAGCTCCTCATCCTGGTCTACACCCCAGCTCCTCATCCCGAGCTACTACACCCCAGCTCCTCATCCCGGTCTACACCCCCAGCTCCTCATCCCCGGTCTCCGCACCCCAGCTCCTCATCCCGGTCGCACACCCCAGCTCCTCATCCCGGTCTACACCCCAGCTCCTCATCATGGTCTACACCCAGCTCCTCATCACGGCTAAATAACATTTTAAAACTGATGGAGATATGCAGAAACAACAGAGAGAGAAGCCCCTGAATGGGGTAATGTTGTTATATGAGACTGGCTAACTGCTACGGCTTCTGGCATATGATATTGGGTAAAACACTCATTCTGATGTGACATTTCTGCCATCACTCACGAACTCTGATATTCTATTAGTAGGACATGTAGACAATCATTCTGTGCTCAGTCATTCATTTAGAGAGAGAGAAGGTCGTGATCACATCGGGAGAAGAGCTGTTCACACTCTTATAGCACCGTTTACATTTTTTTTACCTTTATTTAACTAGGCAAGTCAGTTAAGAACAAATTTCATTTACAATGACGGCCTAGCCCGGCCAAACCCGGACGACGCTTGGGCCAACTGTGCGCCGCCCTATGGGACTCCCAAATAGGCGATACTCTCCATCTGCACACTTCTCTAGACATGTATTTGCTGAGACATCCATGATATGAATTCATATGTCCCTCAACATCAACTGGTTTACTTGTCTTTGGTCCATATTTTCAAGCCCTCCCCTTTAAGAAGGGTTTACTATTTGCTGTGGAAAAGGTTACGGGAGAGGAGTTTGAGGCATGGCTTGTTAGGAGTGCAACGAGGGCTACAGTAAGTGACCTGTCTGTGTGCATGCATCCTAACCTTTCTGGAGCCAGTCTGCTTGACCCTTTGTTGAAACTCCTCTCTCATTTTAGGGAAATGGCTTCCTGAAATCCCTCAAGCAGCTGATTGGTCGACTCCATGGCTAATTGGAGAGCTGACCCCACCCCCTCGTCAAGACGCAGCTGTCACCAATTACCCATTCATTCTGAAGCTATATAAATGCCAGTGTTCTGTTCAGGAGAGAGATTTGGTGGGAGGTCATTGCAGAGATTTGATAGAGAGATTTTTCTGGGAGGTTGTTGCTGAGATTTTGCTAGAGAGATTTTTCTGGGAGGTCATTGCAGTGATTTTGCTAGAGAGATTTTGCTAGAGAGTTTGCTGGGCTGAGAGTTGGTATGTTTTGTGAGTTTGTTGCTCAGATAGAGCTTATTTGATGTCCTTTGTTTCTTAGTTTGTTTGTGAAATTGTTTAATATTCTGTTTCATTTGTTCCTAGGGGGGAAGGGGAAGGCGCCTAGGGAGTGCTTAGGCAAGAGGCCCGCGGGCATACATATACCCGTAGCATATTCGCTGTCTAGGCACACTAGGTAAGACTCTGGGCGGACCACACCCCTTGTATTTTGGTTAGGGCACCAGGTGCGGGCTAAATTAGGTAAGTAGTGGGTAGGCAGGTAAGATAGGAGAAGGGGGCTTTGAGATTTACTTTCTTTGCTTTGGTTCCGTCCAGCCCTTTTCCCTCATATTACCGTGTGAAGGAATAAAGTCCTGGTAAACGGTACCACATTCTGCCTGTTGTCATTCTTTCTTGCACCTACAGTCCATACCTTTTTCACTTCACGGAGAGTTTAGTTGTAGCAGGGTGTTGCGTTCCCTCTTCATAGAGGCGTGCGTAACAAGGGGTCACACACACACACACACACACACACACACAGTTACCTCTTGTCTTTTCCGCTCCTCCTGGCTGAGTTGATCAGAAACGCCACTCCTCTTTACCTGCAGGACAAACACAGTTTAGAACACAGGTTTCAGTAACAACATCAGGAAGAAAACACACACACACACACACACACACAGGTCTACTGGCTATATTTGCCAACTGTTAGCAAAACAAAACAGTCACACAACTTTAGGAATGAAAGGAATTGCTTCGAGGTGAGGCATACCTCTGTATCCATCACAGTGTGCACTCTCAGGTGTCTGCTTTTAGAGGAATTAGGGCTAATGTGTGTTCAGCTGTCTGTGACAGCACGCACATTTTCTGTCCGTGAAAGCAGCAAGACAGACACACACTGATCATGACTCCACTACAGGAGTAGTTCTCATAACAGACCTGTAGACCTGTAGACCTATAGAAGCTGAATAAAGACCTGTAGACCTATAGGAGCTGAATAAAGACCTGTAGACCTATAGAAGCTGAATAAAGACCTGTAGAAGCTGAATAAAGACCTGTAGAAGCTGAATAAAGACCTGTAGACCTGTAGAAGCTGAATAAAGACCTGTAGACCTAGAAGCTGAATAAAGACCTGTAGAAGCTGAATAAAGACCTGTAGAAGCTGAATAAAGACCTGTAGACCTGTAGAAGCTGAATAAAGACCTGTAGGAGCTGAATAAAGACCTGTAGACCTGTAGGAGCTGAATAAAGACCTGTAGGAGCTGAATAAAGACCTGTAGACCTGTAGGAGCTGAATAAAGACCTGTAGGAGCTGAATAAAGACCTGTAGAAGCTGAATAAAGACCTGTAGACCTGTAGGAGCTGAATAAAGACCTGTAGAAGCTGAATAAAGACCTGTAGACCTGTAGGAGCTGAATAAAGACCTGTAGAAGCTGAATAAAGACCTGTAGACCTGTAGGAGCTGAATAAAGACCTGTAGACCTGTAGGAGCTGAATAAAGACCTGTAGACCTGTAGGAGCTGAATAAAGACCTGTAGACCCGTAGGAGCTGAATAAAGACCTGTAGACCTGTAGGAGCTGAATAAAGACCTGATAGGAGCTGAATAAAGACCTGTAGAAGCTGAATAAAGACCTGTAGACCTGTAGGAGCTGAATAAAGACCTGTAGAAGCTGAATAAAGACCTGTAGACCTGTAGAAGCTGAATAAAGACCTGTAGACCTGTAGGAGCTGAATAAACGACCTGTAGGAGCTGAATAAAGACCTGTAGACCTGTAGGAGCTGAATAAAGACCTGTAGAGAGCTGAATAAAGACCTGTAGAAGCTGAATAAAGACCTTGTGAGGAGCTGAATAAAGACCTGTAGGAGCTGGATAAAGACCTGTAGGAGCTGAATAAAGACCTGTAGAAGCTGAATAAAGACCTGTAGACCTGTAGGAGCTGAATAAAGACCTGTAGACCTGTAGGAGCTGAATAAAGACCTGTAGAAGCTGAATAAAGACCTGTAGACCTGTAGGAGCTGAATAAAGACCTGTAGACCTGTAGGAGCTGAATAAAGACCTGTAGAAGCTGAATAAAGACCTGTAGACCTGTAGGAGCTGAATAAAGACCTGTAGACCTGTAGGAGCTGAATAAAGACCTGTAGACCTGTAGGAGCTGAATAAAGACCTGTAGACCTGTAGGAGCTGAATAAAGACCTGTAGACCTATAGGAGCTGAATAAAGACCTGTAGACCTGTAGAAGCTGAATAAAGACCTGTAGACCTGTAGGAGCTGAATAAAGACCTGTAGACCGTAGGAGCTGAATAAAGACCTGTAGACCTGTAGGAGCTGAATAAAGACCTGTAGACCTGTAGGAGCTGAATAAAGACCTGTAGAAGCTGAATAAAGACCTGTAGAAGCTGAATAAAAGACCTGTAGACCTGTAGGAGCTGAATAAAGACCTGTAGACCCGTAGGAGCTGAATAAAGACCTGTAGACCTGTAGGAGCTGAATAAAGACCTGTATGAGGAGCTGAATAAAGACCTGTAGAGAGCTGAATAAAGACCTGTAGACCTGTAGGAGCTGAATAAAGACCTGTAGGAGCTGAATAAAGACCTGTAGACCTGTAGAAGCTGAATAAAGACCTGTAGACCTGTAGGAGCTGAATAAAGACCTCGATGGGAGCTGAATAAAGCCTGTAGAAGCTGAATAAAGACCTGCAGGAGCTGGATAAACCCTGTGGGAGCTGAATAAAGACCTGTAGAAGCTGAATAAAGCCCTGTAGACCTGTTGGAGCTGAATAAAGCCTGCCTGTAGGAGCTTGAATAAAGCCCTGTGGGAGCTGAATAAAGCCCCTGTGGGAGCTGAATAACG
>NW_027000041.1:0-9253 GCF_036934945.1 Oncorhynchus masou masou
ATTCTATAAGTAGCTAGATCCTCTATGAGGCTGTGGAGGGATTCTAATTCTATAAGTAGCTAGATCCTCTATGAGGCTGTGGAGGGATTCTAATTCTATAAGTAGCTAGATCCTCTATGAGGCTGTGGAGGGATTCTAATTCTATAAGTAGCTAGATCCTCTATGAGGCTGTGGAGGGATTCTAATTCTATAAGTAGCTAGATCCTCTATGAGGCGGTGGAGGGATTCTAATTCTATAAGTATCTAGATCCTCTATGAGGCTGTGGAGGGATTCTAATTGTGGTTTTAAAAGAAAACATGAATCATCAGCCGACAATGAGACCTTTTTAAAGCACGGATTTCTAATCCCTTTAATATTATTGTTTGATCGAATTTTAACAGCTAACATTTCGATGGCAATAATAAATAGCTATGCTGATAGTGGACAACCATGTTTTACTCCTCTTGACAGTTTAAAACTTTCTGAGAGTTAGCCATTATTTACTATTTTACACCTAGGGTTACTATACATAACCTTAACCTATTTTATAAGAGATCCTTCAAAATTGAAATATTCCAGGCATTTATATATAAACTCCAGTCGTACTTCATCAAAAGCCTTTTTAAAGTCAGCTATGAAATCCAGGCCTGGTGTCCCCGATATTTCATAGTATTCTATTGTTTCCAGTACTCGTCTTTAATTATCGCCAATGTATCGTCCATGTAAAAAACCTGTCTGATTAGGATGAATAATATCTGACAAAACCTTTTTAATTCTATGAGCCCAGCATTTTGCTAGAATCTTTGCATCACAACACTGAAGTGTATGAGGCCTCCAATTTGAAAATGGACTGGATCTTTATATATACCACTTTTGACTCTATTGACCTAAATTGTACTGAATTGCATGGACTCTAAAGGCACATTTAAAAGGGTCTCATACAATAAGGGGATCTGCTGAAAAAGTATGTTATAAATTCTTCTGTCCTAGTTAAAAACAAGTTATCATCCAGTAGGCTTTGATTAAATTGGAAATTCTGTAAGAGTAATATATATGCCAATTATGTGATGGTCCGACCGCATTCTGTCCCCTATCAACACTTTTTTTAAACATTTGGTGCCAGAGAGAGAATGACATAAGAAAGTAATCAAGACGACTAGCTTGATTAAGTCTCCGCCATGTATATCTCACTAGGTCAGGATATTTAAATCTCCATATATCCACTAATTCCAATATATCCATGACATTCATGATTTCCTTAAGTGCCTGAGGGTGATAGTTTGTAGTGTGATTTCCTTTCCGGTCCACAGAGGTATTTAAAACTGTATTAAAATCTCCCAACATAATAATAGTCTAGTGCTGCTTGTAGACTTGATACATTCTTATATATATTTTCAAAGAGGTTTGGATCATCATTATTTGGATCGTATAGGTTAATAAGACATATCTGTTTATGGTCCAATAACAGATTTTAAATCCTTCATATAGAGTGGGGCAAAAAAGTATATAGTCAGCCACCAATTGTGCAAGTTCTCCCACTTAAAAAGATGAGAGGCCTGTAATTTTCATAGGTACACTTCAACTATGACAGACAAAATGAGAAAAAAAATCCAGAAAATCACATTGTAGGATTTTTTTATGAATTTTTTTTGCAAACTATAGTGGAAAATAAGTATTTGGTCACCTACAAACAAGCAAGATTTCTGGCTCTCACAGACCTGTAACTTCTTCTTTAAGATGCTCCTCTGTCCTCCACTCGTTACCTGTATTAATGGCACCTGTTTGAACTTGTTATCAGTATAAAAGACACCTGTCCACAACCTCAAACAGTCACACTCCAAACTCCACTATGGCCAAGACCAAAGAACTGTCAAAGGACAACAGAAACAAAATTGTAGACCTGCACCAGGCTGGGAAGACTGAATCTTCAATAGGTAAGCAGCTTGGTTTGAAGAAATCAACTGTGGGAGCAATTATTAGGAAGTGGAAGACATACAAGACCACTGATAATCTCCCTTGATCTGGGGCTCCACGCAAGATCTCACCCTGTGGGGTCAAAATGATCACAAGAACGGTGAGCAAAAATCCCAGAACCACTTAGGTGGGACCTAGCGAATGACCTGCAGAGAGCTGGGACCAAGAGTAACAAAGCCTACCATCAGTAACACACTACGCCGCCAGGGACTCAAATCCTGCAGTGCCAGACGTGTCCCCCTGCTTAAGCCAGTACATGTCCAGGCACATCTGAAGTTTGCTAGAGAGCATTTGGATGATCCAGAAGAAGATTGGGAGAATGTCATATGGTCAGATGAAACCAAAATATAACTTTGGCAGCTCAACTCATCGTGTTTGGAGGACAAAGAATGCTGAGTTGCATCCAAAGAACACCATATCTACTGTGAAGCATGGGGGTGGAAACATCATGCTTTGGGGCTGTTTTTCTGCAAAGGGACCAGGACAACTGATCCATTTAAAGGAAAGAATGAATGGGGCCATGTGTGGTGAGTTTTGAGTGAAAACCTCATTGCATCAGCAAGGGCATTGAAGATGGCGACGGCTGGGTCACTGGGCGACAATGATCCCAAACACACCGCAGGCAACAAAAGGAGTGGCTTCGCCGAAGCATTCAAGGTCCTGGAGTGGCCTAGCCAGTCTCCAGATCTCAACCCATAGAAAATCTTTGGAGGTTGAAAGTCCGTGTTTGCAGCAGCAACTTCCCAAAACATCACTGCTCTAGAGGAATCTGCTGAAGTGGGCCAAAAAACAGCAACAGTAATGTGAAAACCTTGTGAAGACTTACAGAAAACGTTTGACCTCTGTCATTGCCAACAAAGGGTATATAACAGTGTGAGATAAACTTTGTTATTGACCAAATACTGTACTGCCCATATTATGCAAAAACATTCATTGAAATCTACAATGTGATTTTTTTTCTCTTTTGTCTGTCATAGTTGAAGTGTACCTATGATGAAAATTAGGCCTCTCTCGTGTTTTTAGAGTGGAGAACTTGCACAATTGGTGACTGACTAAATACTTTTTGCCCCACTGTACCTTATGAGGATCTGTTTGGACAATTTGCACATTTGGATCAAGTGACTGTTAATTATCATCCCTTTTGAATTTCTTTACATGGGAGAAATATGTTGCCCCCCCAGTCCATTTTCCACAAACCAAAACTTCATCTAAAATTGTTGAATGTGTTTCCTGTAAACAATAGATATTATATTCCTTTTCTCTGGTTGTCTTTTCTTATTATCTGCTTATTATTATTTTTACAATTAAAACTGGCTGTACTTATTTCACAATTTTTTATTTTTTTATTTTATTTCACCTTTATTTAACCAGGTAGGCTAGTTGAGAACAAGTTCTCATTTACAACTGACCTGGCCAAGATAAAGCATAGCAGTGTGAACAGACAACACAGAGTTACACATGGAGTAAACAATTAACAAGTCAATAACACAGTAGAAAAAAAGGGAGTCTATATACAATGTGTGCAAAAGGCATGAGGAGGGTAGGCGAATAATTACAATATTGCAGATTAACACTGGATTGATAAATGATCATGTACAGGTAGAGATATTGGTGTGCAAAAGAGCAGAAAAGTAAATAAATAAAAACTGTGGGGATGGGGTAGGTGAAATGGGTGGGCTATTTACCAATAGATTATGTACAGCTGCAGCGATCGGTTAGCTGCTCAGATAGCTGATGTTTGAAGTTGGAGAGATAAGATAGGGAAATGACTTAAATGTAAATGTAATAAAAGGTCTCCAAATTCAGCGATTTTTGCAATTCGTTCCAGTCACAGGCAGCAGAGTACTGCTACGAAAGGCGTCCGAATGAGGTGTTGGTTTAGGATGATCAGTGAGATACACCTGCTGGAGCGCGTGCTACGGATGGGTGTTGCCATCGTGACCAGTGAACTGAGATAAGGCGGAGCTTTACCTAGCATGGCCTTGTAGACGTCCTGGAGCCAGTGGGTCTTGCAACGAATATGGAGCGAGGGCCAGCCGACTAGAGCATACAAGTCGCAGTGGTGGGTAGTATAAGGTGCTTTAGTGACAAAACGGATGGCACTGTGATAAACTGCATCCAGATTTGCTGAGAAGAGTGTTGGAAGCAATTTTGAGATGACATCGCCGAAGTCGAGGATCGGTAGGATAGTCAGTTTTACTAGGGTAAGCTTGGCAGCGTGAGTGAAGGAGGCTTTATTACGGAATAGAAAGCCGACTCTTGATTTGATTTTCGATTGGAGATGTTTGATATGGGTCTGGAAGGAGAGTTTGCAGTCTAGCCAGACACCTAGGTACTTATAGGTGTCCACATATTCAAGGTCGGAACCATCCAGTGTGGTGATGCTAGTCGGGCATGCGGGTGCAGGCAGCGATCGGTTGAAAAGCATGCATTTGGTTTTACTAGCGTTTAAGAGCAGTTGGAGGCCACGGAAGGAGTGTTGTATGGCATTGAAGCTCGTTTTGGAGGTTAGATAGCACAGTGTCCAATGACGGGCCGAAAGTATATAGAATGGTGTCGTCTGCGTAGAGGTGGATCAGGGAATCGCCTGCAGCAAGAGCAGCATCATTGATATATACAGAGAAAAGAGTCGGCCCGAGAATTGAACCCTGTGGCACCCCCATAGAGACTGCCAGAGGACCGGACAGCATGCCCTCCGATTTGACACACTGAACTCTGTCTGCAAAGTAATTGGTGAACCAGGCAAGGCAGTCATCCGAAAAACCGAGGCTACTGAGTCTGCCGATAAGAATATGGTGATTGACAGAGTCGAAAGCCTTGGCAAGGTCGATGAAGATGGCTGCACAGTACTGTCTTTTATCGATGGCGGTGATGATGTCGTTTAGTACCTTGAGTGTGGCTGAGGTGCCCGTGACCGGCTCGGAAACCAGATTGCATAGCGGAGAAGGTACGGTGGGATTCGAGATGGTCAGTGACCTGTTTGTTGACTTGGCTTTCGAAGACCTTAGATAGGCAAGGCAGAATGGATATAGGTCTGTAACAGTTTTAGTCCAGGGTGTCACCCCCCTTTGAAGAGGGATGACTGCGGCAGCTTTCCAATCCTTGGGGATCTCAGACGATATGAAAGAGGTTGAACAGGCTGGTAATAGGGTTGCGACAATGGCGGCGGATAGTTTCAGAAATAGAGGGTCCAGATTGTCAAGCCCAGCTGATTTATACGGGTCCAGGTTTTGCAGCTCTTTCAGAACATCTGCTATCTGGATTTGGGTAAAGGAGAACCTGGAGAGGCTTGGGCGAGGAGCTGCGGGGGCGGAGCTGTTGGTCGAGGTTGGAGTAGCCAGGCGGAAGGCATGGCCAGCCGTTGAGAAATGCTTGTTGAAGTTTTCAATAATCATGGATTTGTCGGTGGTGACCGTGTTCCCTAGCCTCAGTGCAGTGGGCAGCTGGGAGGAGGTGCTCTTGTTCTCCATGGACTTCACAGTGTCCCAGAACTTTTTGGAGTTGGAGCTACAGGATGCAAACTTCTGCCTGAAGAAGCTGGCCTTAGCTTTCCTGACTGACTGCGTGTATTGGTTCCTGACTTCCCTGAACAGTTGCATATCGCGGGGACTGTTCGATGCTATTGCAGTCCGCCACAGGATGTTTTTGTGCTGGTCGAGGGCAGTCAGGTCTGGAGTGAACCAAGGGCTGTATCTGTTCTTAGTTCTGCATTTTTTGAACGGAGCATGCTTATCTAAAATGGTGAGGAAGTTACTCTTAAAGAATGACCAGGCATCCTCAACTGACGGGATGAGGTCAATGTCCTTCCAGGGTACCCGGGCCAGGTCGATTAGAAAGGCCTGCTCACAGAAGTGTTTTGGGGAGCGTTTGACAGTGATGAGGGGTGGTTGTTTGACTGCGGCACCGTAGCGGATACAGGCAATGAGGCAGTGGTCGCTGAGATCCTGATTGAAGACAGCGGAGGTGTATTTGGAGGGCCAGTTGGTCAGGATGACGTCTATGAGGGTGCCCTTGCTTACAGAGTTAGGGTTGTACCTGGTGGGTTCCTTGATGATTTGTGTGAGATTGAGGGCATCTAGCTTAGATTGTAGGACTGCCGGGGTGTTAAGCATATCCCAGTTTAGGTCACCTAACAGAACAAACTCTGAAGCTAGATGGGGGCAATCAATTCACAAATGGTGTCAGGGCACAGCTGGGAGCTGAGGGGGGTCGGTAGCAGGTGGCAACAGTGAGCGACTTATTTCTGGAGAGAGTAATTTTCAGAATTAGTAGTTCGAACTGTTTGGGTATGGACCTGGAAAGTATGACATTACTTTGCAGGCTCTCTCTGCAGTAGACTGCAACTCCTCCCCCTTTGGCAGTTCTATCTTGACGGAAGATGTTATAGTTGGGTATGGAAATCTCTGAATTTTTTGGTGGCCTTCCTGAGCCAGGATTCAGACACGGCAAGGACATCAGGGTTAGCAGAGTGTGCTAAAGCAGTGAGTAAAACAAACTTAGGGGGAGAAGGCTTCTGATGTTGACTAGCATGAAACCAAGAGCTTTTTTCGATCACAGAAGTCAACAAATGAGGGTGCCTGGGGACATGCAGGGCCTGGGTTTACCTCCACATCACCATACGGAACAGAGAAGGAGTAGTATGAGGTGCGGCTAAAAAAGCTATCAAAACTGGTCGCCTAGAGCGTTGGGGACAGAGAATAAGAGGAGCAGGTATCTGGGCATGGTAGAATATATTCAGGGCATAATGCGCAGACAGGGGGTATGGTGGGGTGCGGGTACGGCGGAGAGTAGCCCAGGCACTGGGGTGATGATGAGAGAGGTTTTATCTCTGGACATGCTGGTTGTAATGGGTGAGGTCACCGCATATGTGGGAGGTGGGACAAAGGAGGTATCAGGGGTATGAGGAGTGGGACAAGGGGCTCCATTGTGAACTAAAACAATGATAACTAACCTGAGCAACAGTATACAAGGCATATTGACAATTGAGAGAGACATACAGCGAGGCATACAGTAATCACAGGTGTTGAACTGGGAAAGCTAGCTAAAACAGTGGGTGAAACAACAGCTAATCAGCTAGCATAACAACAGCAGGTAAAATGGCATTGACTAGGCAACGAGGCCGACAGATAAAACAAACAAGCAGAATGGAGTACCGTGATTAATGGACAGTCCAGCGTGCATCAGCTATGTAGCCAAGTGATCAGAGTCCATGGGGCAGGGGGCTGGACTGGCGAGTGTTATCCAGGTTAAAAACTAACAATGACTAAATAGCTTGTAGCTAGTTAGCTGGTTAGCTTCTGGAGGTTCTTGAGTGTGTTCTAAAAATTAAAAATAATAGCGATTCCGTATCACATTGGTTGAGGCAGGTTTCCAGAAGGTATAAAAAAATAAAAAAATCGGGAAGAGATAGAAAGTACATATGGGCCACTGCGTGTTTGGGACGCGGCAATGCAGACGGTTAGTGCTAGCAGATTAGCAGGCCGGGGTAAACAAGGTAGTAGTTAGCGGACCTGGGCTAAACAAGCTAGCAGTTAGCATGCCGAATTAGCAAGCAAGGAGATAGCGAGGGCTAGAGAGTTCGCCTTTGGAGGGCGTCGCGATGGGGTGAGTCTGTTTATTCCTCTTCATGCAGTGACATCGATAGACCGGTCGTGGGTCCGGGTATTGTAGCCCAGGAGTATGCTATGAGCACAGGAGCTCTGGCCGGGCTAGCTTCAAGCTACGTGGGTGGAAACGCTGGCCAGGAGTAAACAACCAGGGTTGCGGTTTAGCTTGATAGCTAGTTGTGAAGATCCAGCTGAAAGATGTTCCGTTTGCGGTGGGAATCCGGGGTTAAAAAAAAAATAGGTCCGTTATGCTCTGGTTAGCGTGCGTTGTTCGAACTGGCGAGAGCTTTCCGAGCTAAGGGTTAGCTGATGACCGGTTAGCTGAAGACCGCTAGCATAGCAGGTGGTTAGCTGGCTAGCTTCAGTTGAGGGGTTCCGGTTCGAAGTAAATATAAATACTTTAGGAAAAGTAGCTACATTGGGTGAGGCGGGTTGCAGGAGAGTATTTGGAAGCGAGCAAAAATGTTTTTAAAGATATGCGAAGAAAAATATCTAAAACGAAAAAGAGACGATATTTACAGAGAGACGATACGACAGGACGACTTACTGCTACGCCATCTTGGAACAATTACCATAATGAGACACAAGTTTCAATTATATTTATCATAATATATGTTTGTAAACGTACCATTAAAAAGTAACCCCTGAATGTCTCATAATGATTAGTGACCCTGTAGGACTGAATGTCTCATAATGATTAGTGACCCCTGTAGGACTGAATGTCTCATAATGATTAGTGACCCCTGTAGGACTGAATGTTTCATAATGATTAGTGACCTCTGTAGGACTGAATGTCTCATAATGATTAGTGACCCCTGTAGGACTGAATGTCTCATAATGATTAGTGACCCCTGTAGGACTGAATGTCTCATAATGATTAGTGACCCCTGTAGGACTGAATGTCTCATAATGATTAGTGACCCCTATAGGACCGAATGTCTCATAATGAGAGATATTGCAGATATTGAGGTCGAAGGAATTGTCCGTAGAGCTCCGAGACAGGATTGTGTCAAGGCACAGATCTGGAGAAGGGTACCAAAAATGTCTGCAGCATTGAAGGTCCCCAAGAACACAGTGACCTCTATCATTCTTAAATGGAAGAAGTTAAGAACCACCAAGACTCTTCCTAGAGCTGGCCGCCTGGCCAAACTGACCAATCGGGGGAGAAGGGCCTTGGTCAGCGAGGTGACCATGAACTCAATGGTCACTCTGAGAGAGCTCCAGAGTTCCTCTGTGGAGATGGGAGAATCAGGCCATTATGATAGTCGCCAGACAGAAGATACTCCTCAGTAAAAGGTACATGACAGCCCTCTTGGAGTTTGTCAAAAGGCACCTAAAGTGACTCTCAGACCATGAGAAAGAACATTCTCTGGTCTGATGAAACCAAGATTGAACTCTGTTGGCCTGAATGCCAAACGTCACGTCTGGAGCAAACCTGGCACCAGTCCGGACGGGTGAAGCACATGGTGCTTGCAGCATCATGCTGTGGGGATTTATTTCAGTGGGAAGGGACTGGGAGACTAGGCAGGATCGAGGGAAAGATGAATGGAGCTAAATACAGAGAGATCCTTGATGAAAACCTACTCCAGAGCGCTGCAGTTAGTACGCGCAGACATGTTAGTAGGAGATATATTAGTAGGAGGAGATATATTAGTAGGAGGAGATAGTGTTAGTAGGAGATATGTCAGTAGGA
>NW_027000042.1:2500-9251 GCF_036934945.1 Oncorhynchus masou masou
ATCTACTGTATGTATCTACAGTATGTATCTACAGTATGTATCTACTGTATGTATCTACAGTATGTATCTACTGTATGTATCTACAGTATGTATCTACAGTATGTATCTACTGTATGTATCTACACTATGTATCTACTGTATGTATCTACAGTATGTATCTACTGTATTATCTACAGTATGTATCTACTGTTTGTATCTACAGTATGTATCTACTCTATGTATCTACACTATGTATCTACTGTTTGTATCTACTGTATGTATCTACAGTATGTATCTACTGTATGTATCTACAGTATGTATCTACTGTATGTATCTACAGTATGTATCTACAGTATGTATCTACTGTATGTATCTACAGTATGTATCTACTGTATGTATCTACAGTATGTATCTACAGTATGTATCTACTGTATGTATCTACAGTATGTATCTACTGTTTGTATCTACTGTTTGTATCTACTGTATTATCTACTCTATGTATCTACTGTTTGTATCTACAGTATGTATCTACTCTATGTATCTACACTATGTATCTACTGTTTGTATCTACTGTATGTATCTACTGTTTGTATCTACAGTAAGTATCTACTGTATATATCTACTGTTTGTATCTACTGTATGTGTCTACTGTATGTATCTACAGTATGTATCTACTGTATGTATCTACTGTATGTATCTACACTATGTATCTACAGTATGTATCTACTGTATGTATCTACTGTATTATCTACTGTATGTATCTACTGTATGTATCTACTGTTTGTATCTACAGTATGTATCTACAGTATGTATCTACACTATGTATCTACTGTATGTATCTACTGTATTATCTACTGTATTATCTACTGTATGTATCTACACTATGTATCTACTGTATGTATCTACTGTATGTATCTACTGTATGTAGCTACACTATGTATCTACTGTATGTATCTACACTATGTATCTACAGTATGTATCTACACTGTGTATCTACTGTTTGTATCTACTGTTGCAGTTTTGGCCTTGTACAATATTGCTCTTTAAATATGACATAAATGCACAAGATATTGCAAATCCCAAATAATGTTCAGTAACATTCACCTTGAATATTCTAGAACCATATGCTATCTTACTGGAACTGTGAACTGCACTCATCCATAACCTCCTATAGCCTGCATCATGTTATCACTAGTGCAGTGTCCCACACATGGCCTCTGTTCCATCAACATGTTCTAAATCACATAGTTGAATTGATTTATTTTACAGTAACACACGATGACATACAAATGCTAATCTGCCCTGTTTTGAAACATCATGCAATTATCTCAGAAATGTCTCAATCCCCTTTTCGGGCAATAGTTTTAATAATCTCATCATTGAATAATGATATGCAAATGTTATTAATTTTTCTTTTTTTTTTGGGGGGGGGGTTGCAGGCTGTCTGCAACGTTTGAGATGAGACTGAAAACCATGTATGAAACGGATCGGCCAGTTGCGTTTCTTTCTTCCATTTGTGTGGGAGAGATTGGGTGTGCGGCTGATAAGAATGTGCTGGCGTAAGGTGTAGAATTTCAGGGAACATTTTTCTCAGGTCACGTTGACTGCCCCCCCACAACTTGTCCCAATGCCTCGAGGCGCCCTGCGAGCGGATATAAAGAGGCATCAGAACGCGAAGGGTCTTCCATTCATTCTCAGAACTCCTGACATTCAGGTGGATCTTGTCCTGCCGCGAAGCCGCTCGCCGCTAGAATATCCCAAATAGCCGTCACCATTATCAGGTCGGACAATGCTGCGAGTCAGGTGTCTCAGAGGAGGTAGCAGGGGGGCCGAGGCCGCCCATCTGATCGGATCTATGGTTGGTATTTAGTTCCTGTTTTTTTGTTTATTCAGAAATGTACAAAATCATAAAATGTGGAGAGTCTCAAGGAAAGCGCAGCTGCGGCAAACAGCTGTTGGCTGTCACTCAGAAAAGTGAACACATTTCATTTAAGTTTTTTACAATTATAATATTATTTTTTATTAATTGAGTTTGTTCTGATTACTTTGAACATTATTCTTTTAAATAAAATGAATAGGCTATTTTTTACACCTTTTCACAGCAAAATACTCAATTAAATATCGGCCTACCAATCAAAAAGCATGTCATTTTCTTTCATTAATTGATTTTGTCCGGACATAGGCGAGTTTTTGTTTCAAATAAAACGAATATAGCAGCATTTCCTGCGTTACTCAAGAATTTCGCATGCTGTTCTCTGGAATTGTGAATTAAGTCAATTTCTTGTGCACGAAGTAGAAGGAAAAAATTGCTACAGAAATGAAAACATGAACCCATGTATTTATTGGAAGAGAACGTTTCTACTTTATTTGGAAATGTGTAAGAGAGAGACCTGTGTCCGGCAGCAAATTTTGCGCGTGAATGACAGTGGACAGCTGTTGCGGGCCCTCCCTGAACCCACTGACACGGAGAGCTGCGCATGCCCTCGCTGGCCCCTTGAAATCATACCTCCAACCGAGATAAGTGCGTTTATCAAGCGCACCTTGACTCAAAACCAATAGTCCATATCTAACACAGCTCCGTTAGGCTTGAATACCTTATATTGACCAATGGTTTTCCTTTTGGCCTTGTAATGCATCGGTCTTTGTATAATGTCGAATGTGTATGATAAGGCTTACTGCAAGAGATTAAGCTAATAGGTTAGTCCTTGGTCGACTTATCTTTAAACCACAGTTATCATGGTCAGGACTTGAAGAATCACCTCAGTTCAACTACTGATTGGAGAAATATATAAAAACAAATCCACATTTGTTGGAAGGTTAACATCTTAATTGATTTGATTATAATATAATGTTATATGGTAACCCTATGAATGGCCCTGTAATCATGTGTGTTGCGTTGCGTAGCCAACAGTGTGACCCAGAGGCATACCGCAGTTTCGCGCCCTGCAAGGTCTGAGCGAAACATAAGGAAGGATTATTTTTTTGAGGGGGGGGACAACTAACTTTCTACAATGCTACACATTCTGTTATGGGGCAAAGATAAACATTTGCAGTTTTATAGCTAATATGATGCTATTGTACACATTTTGCCATGAGGCCGAGAGAAAATGTTTAAGTTTTACAGCTCATTTCCTGTCATTCTAAACATTACATGTAATGTGTGACCACACCGTGACATGTGAGCAGTTGATACTGACGCAGCTGTTCATCTTCCCGCAGCTCGGCCGCGCCATGACAGGCTGGGTGCAGGGCGCGTTCCAGAGCTACTCGAGTTCCGCTGCTGCCGCGCAGCCGCAACGCGCCCTGGAGGAGAACGCTGTCACTGAGCCTGAGCGACAGGAGTGTCCTGTCTGCGCCTACAACGAATGGGACCCCCTCGAGGAGGTGATCGTAGGCCGCGCCGAGAACGCGCGCGTCCCTCCTTTCACAGTAGAGGTCAAGGTGAGGTCATCAAATCAGAAATCACAATTATGTAGAACAAATCTACACTATGTTTAAACTAATATGCAATGAACCATAAATATATTATTATTGCATTGAGCCTATTGCAAATAGCAACAACCTCCTTGCCAAATACATTAAAATATTTAATGGGACTCACCTGCTCAAATAAAATATAAATCATTCAAATTAATGAATGAATGAAGAACCCATATTGATGTATTCAACTTGTTTCCAACAGGCTAACACATATGAGAAGCATTGGCCCTTCTACCAGAAGTATGGGGGCCAAAGCTTTCCTGAGGACCACTTGAAGAAAGCCGTTGCTGAGATTGAAGAAATGTGCAATATTCTCCGCATGGAGGGAGTTACAGTTCAGAGACCTGAACCCATGGACTGGTCCTATGAGTACAGCACTCCAGACTTCACCTCTACTGGTAGGCAGAGGGCAGCGCTACGGGATTGGTTGGTTCATTGATTGGTTGGTTGGTTGGTTCGGTTGGTTGAATTATTGATTGTTTGATAGAAAATTCACCACCTGAGCATTGAGTAAAAAAACAACAACCTGTGTGTCTCTAGCATGTCTCCTCTCCTCTCCTCCACCCAGGCATGTATGCTGCCATGCCCAGAGACATCCTCATGGTGGTGGGGAATGAGATTATCGAGGCTCCCATGGCCTGGAGGTCCCGCTTCTTTGAGTACCGGGCCTACAGACCCCTCATCAAGGAGTACTTCAGAAAGGGTGCCAAGTGGACCACCCCCCAAAACCCACCATGTCTGATGAGCTGTACGATCAGGTAGGTGCTAGATGACCCCGAGAGGTGCTCTACTCACTTCAGAGTCTCTGTTCCTGCAGGGATCACATACTATACATGCATTCACTGTTATGTAAAAGCGCTTTGAATAGAAGCGTCTACTATACGTGGCATAGATTACTCTGTTCTTTGGCCGTATCTCATATAGCTATAAGTGACATATTACCAATGAGATTAGGCCCAAACACATGGTGTTTATATTACCAATGAGATTAGGCCCAAACACATGGTGTTTATATTACCAATGAGATCAGGCCCAAACACATGGTGTTTATATTACCAATGAGATCAGGCCCAAACACATGGTGTTTGTATTACCCATGAGATTAGGCCCAAACACATGGTGTTTGTATTACCCATGAGATTAGGCCCAAACACATGGTGTTTATATTACCAATGAGATCAGGCCCAAACACATGGTGTTTATATTACCAATGAGATTAGGCCCAAACACATGGTGTTTGTATTACCCATGAGATTAGGCCCAAACACATGGTGCTTATATTACCCATGAGATTAGGCCCAAACACATGGTGTTTATATTACAAATGAGATTAGGCCCAAACACATGGTGTTTGTATTACCATGAGATTAGGCCCAAACACATGGTGTTTGTATTACCCATGAGATTAGGCCCAAACACATGGTGTTTATATTACCAATGAGATTAGGCCCAAACACATGGTGTTTGTATTACCCATGAGATTAGGCCCAAACACATGGTGTTTGTATTACCCATGAGATTAGGCCCAAACACATGGTGCTTGTATTACCCATGAGATTAGGCCCAAACACATGGTGTTTATATTACCAATGAGATTAGGCCCAAACACATGGTGTTTATATTACCAATGAGATTAGGCCCAAACACATGGTGTTTATATTACCCATGAGATTAGGCCCAAACACATGGTGTTTGTATTACCCATGAGATTAGGTCCAAACACATGGTGTTTATATTACAAATGAGATTAGGCCCAAACACATGGTGTTTATATTACCAATGAGATCAGGCCCAAATTTAGTGTGTTTGTATTACTCACGAGATTTGGCCCAAATTTAGTGTGTTTGTATTACCAATGAGATTAGGCACAGGGTGTGTATTTTACTCATGTGGCAAGGGGCCATTTAAAGATACACAGTTCATACATGTCAGTTTCTCTGACCTCTCCTTAAACTGCGACTCATAACTTATTAATGGCTGTAGATAATCAACCCCCTCCCGCTCCAACCTGTCCGTTTCTCTGACCTCTCCTTAAACTGAGACTCATAACTTATATGGCTGTAGATAATCAACCCCTCCCGCTCCAACCTGTCCGTTTCTCTGACCTCTCCTTAACCTGAGACTCATAACTTAATGGCTGTAGATAATCAACCCCTCCCGCTCCAACCTGTACGTTTCTCTGACCTCTCCTTAAACTGAGACTCATAACTTAATGGCTGTAGATAATCAACCCCCTCCCGCTCCAACCTGTCCGTTTCTCTGACCTCTCCTTAAACTGCGACTCATAACTTATTAATGGCTGTAGATAATCAACCCCCTCCCGCTCCAACCTGTCCGTTTCTCTGACCTCTCCTTAAACTGAGACTCATAACTTATTAATGGCTGTAGATAATCAACCCCTCCCGGCTCCAACCTGTCCGTTTCTCTGACCTCTCCTTAAACTGAGACTCATAACTTATTAATGGCTGTAGATAATCAACCCCTCCCGCTCCAACCTGTCCGTTTCTCTGACCTCTCCTTAAACTGAGACTCATAACTTATTAATGGCTGTAGATAATCAACCCCCTCCCGCTCCAACCTGTCCGTTTCTCTGACCTCTCCTTAAACTGAGACTCATAACTTATTAATGGCTGTAGATAATCAACCCCCTCCACTCCAACCTGTCCGTTTCTCTGATCTCTCCTTAAACTGAGACTCATAACTTAATGGCTGTAGATAATCAACCCCCTCCCGCTCCAACCTGTCCGTTTCTCTGATCTCTCCTTAACCTGAGACTCATAACTTAATGGCTGTAGATAATCAACCCCCTCCCGCTCCAACCTGTCCGTTTCTCTGATCTCTCCTTAACCTGAGACTCATAACTTAATGGCTGTAGATAATCAACCCCTCCCGCTCCAACCTGTCAGTTTCTCTGACCTCTCCTTAAACTGAGACTCATAACTTATTAATGGCTGTAGATAATCAACCCCTCCCGCTCCAACCTGTCCGTTTCTCTGGCCTCTCCTTAACCTGAGACTCATAACTTATTAATGGCTGTAGATAATCAACCCCCTCCCCGCTCCAACCTGTCCGTTTCTCTGATCTCTCCTTAAACTGAGACTCATAACTTATTAATGGCTGTAGATAATCAACCCCCTCCCGCTCCAACCTGTCCGTTTCTCTGACCTCTCCTTAACCTGAGACTCATAACTTATTAATGGCTGTAGATAATCAACCCCCTCCCGCTCCAACCTGTCCGTTTCTCTGATCTCTCCTTAAACTGAGACTCATAACTTAATGGCTGTAGATAATC
>NW_027000043.1:0-9251 GCF_036934945.1 Oncorhynchus masou masou
AATGTAGGTTTGTGTAGTGGATAAGCTGAGTTACTCAGTAGTAGTTAATGTAGTAACCTTAATGTAGGTTTGTGTAGTGGATAAGCTGAGTTACTCAGTAGTAGTTAATGTAGTAACCTTATTGTAGGTTTGTGTAGTGGATGAGGTGAGTTACTCAGTAGTAGTTAATGTAGTAACCTTATTGTAGGTTTGTGTAGTGGATAAGCTGAGTTACTCAGTAGTAGTTAATGTAGTAACCTTAATGTAGGTTTGTGTAGTGGATGAGGTGAGTTACTCAGTAGTTGTTAATGTAGTAACCTTATTGTAGGTTTGTGTAATGGATAAGCTGAGTTACTCAGTAGTAGTTAATGTAGTAACCTTAATGTAGGTTTGTGTAGTGGATGAGTTGAGTTACTCAGTAGTAGTTAATGTAGTAACCTTATTGTAGTGTTTGTGTAGTGGATGAGGTGAGTTACTCAGTAGTTGTTAATGTAGTAACCTTATTGTAGGTTTGTGTAGTGGACAAGGTGAGTTACTCAGTAGTAGTTAATGTAGTAACCTTAATATTTGAAAGCATTTCAGTAGTAGTTAATGTAGTAACCTTAATGTAGGTTTGTGTAGTGGATGAGGTGAGTTACTCAGTAGTTGTTAATGTAGTAACCTTATTGTAGGTTTGTGTAATGGATAAGCTGAGTTACTCAGTAGTAGTTAATGTAGTAACCTTAATGTAGGTTTGTGTAGTGGACAAGGTGAGTTACTCAGTAGTTGTTAATGTAGTAACCTTAATGTAGGTTTGTGTAGTGGATGAGGTGAGTTACTCAGTAGTAGTTAATGTAGTAACCTTAATGTAGGGTTGTGTAGTGGATGAGCTGAGTTACTCAGTAGTAGTTAATGTAGTAACCTTAATGTAGGGTTGTGTAGTGGATAAGCTGAGTTACTCAGTAGTAGTTAATGTAGTAACCTTAATGTAGGTTTGTGTAGTGGATGAGGTGAGTTACTCAGTAGTTGTTAATGTAGTAACCTTATTGTAGGTTTGTGTAATGGATAAGCTGAGTTACTCAGTAGTAGTTAATGTAGTAACCTTAATGTAGGTTTGTGTAGTGGATGAGTTGAGTTACTCAGTAGTAGTTAATGTAGTAACCTTATTGTAGAGTTTTGTGTAATGTAGTAACCTTATTGTATGTAGTGGCTGAGTTACTCAGTAGTAGTTAATGTAGTAACCTTAATGTAGGTTTGTGTAGTGGATAAGCTGAGTTACCAGTAGTAGTTAATGTAGTAACCTTATTGTAGGTTTGTGTAGTGGATGAGCTGAGTTACTCAGTAGTAGTTAATGTAGTAACTTTAATGTAGGTTTGTGTAGTGGAGAAGCTGAGTTACTCAGTAGTAGTTAATGTAGTAACCTTATTGTAGGTTTGTGTAGTGGATAAGCTGAGTTACTCAGTAGTAGTTAATGTAGTAACCTTATTGTAGGTTTGTGTAGTGGATAAGCTGAGTTACTCAGTAGTAGTTAATGTAGTAACCTTAATGTAGGGTTGTGTAGTGGATGAGGTGAGTTACTCAGTAGTAGTTAATGTAGTAACCTTATTGTAGGGTTGTGTAATGGATAAGCTGAGTTACTCAGTAGTAGTTAATGTAGTAACCTTAATGTAGGGTTGTGTAGTGGATGAGGTGAGTTACTCAGTAGTAGTTAATGTAGTAACCTTATTGTAGGTTTGTGTAGTGGATGAGGTGAGTTACTCAGTAGTAGTTAATGTAGTAACCTTATTGTAGGTTTGTGTAGTGGACAAGGTGAGTTACTCAGTAGTAGTTAATGTAGTAACCTTAATGTAGGTTTGTGTAGTGGATAAGCTGAGTTACTCAGTAGTAGTTAATGTAGTAACCTTATTGTAGGTTTGTGTAGTGGATGAGCTGAGTTACTCAGTAGTAGTTAATGTAGTAACCTTAATGTAGGTTTGTGTAGTGGATAAGCTGAGTTACTCAGTAGTAGTTAATGTAGTAACCTTATTGTAGGTTTGTGTAGTGGATAAGCTGAGTTACTCAGTAGTAGTTAATGTAGTAACCTTAATGTAGGTTTGTGTAGTGGACAAGGTGAGTTACTCAGTAGTAGTTAATGTAGTAACCTTATTGTAGGTTTGTGTAGTGGATAAGGTGAGTTACTCAGTAGTAGTTAATGTAGTAACCTTAATGTAGGTTTGTGTAGTGGATAAGCTGAGTTACTCAGTAGTAGTTAATGTAGTAACCTTAATGTAGGTTTGTGTAGTGGATAAGCTGAGTTACTCAGTAGTAGTTAATGTAGTAACCTTATTGTAGGTTTGTGTAGTGGATGAGGTGAGTTACTCAGTAGTAGTTAATGTAGTAACCTTAATGTAGGTTTGTGTAGTGGATAAGCTGAGTTACTCAGTAGTAGTTAATGTAGTAACCTTATTGTAGGTTTGTGTAGTGGATGAGGTGAGTTACTCAGTAGTAGTTAATGTAGTAACCTTAATGTAGGGTTGTGTAGTGGATAAGCTGAGTTACTCAGTAGTATTTAATGTAGTAACCTTAATGTAGGGTTGTGTAGTGGATGAGCTGAGTTACTCAGTAGTAGTTAATGTAGTAACCTTAATGTAGGGTTGTGTAGTGGATGAGCTGAGTTACTCAGTAGTAGTTAATGTAGTAACCTTAATGTAGGGTTGTGTAGTGGATGAGCTGAGTTACTCAGTAGTAGTTAATGTAGTAACCTTAATGTAGGTTTGTGTAGTGGACAAGCTGAGTTACTCAGTAGTAGTTAATGTAGTAACCTTATTGTAGGTTTGTGTAGTGGATGAGCTGAGTTACTCAGTAGTAGTTAATGTAGTAACCTTAATGGTTTGTGTAGTGATAAGCTGAGTTACTCAGTAGTAGTTAATGTAGTAACCTTATTGTAGGTTTGTGTAGTGGATGAGGTGAGTTACTCAGTAGTAGTTAATGTAGTAACCTTATTGTAGGTTTGTGTAGTGGACAAGGTGAGTTACTCAGTAGTAGTTAATGTAGTAACCTTAATGTAGGTTTGTGTAGTGGATAAGCTGAGTTACTCAGTAGTAGTTAATGTAGGAACCTTATTGTAGGTTTGTGTAGTGGATGAGGTGAGTTACTCAGTAGTAGTTAATGTAGTAACCTTATTGTAGGTTTGTGTAGTGGATAAGCTGAGTTACTCAGTAGTAGTTAATGTAGTAACCTTATTGTAGGTTTGTGTATTGGATAAGCTGAGTTACTCAGTAGTAGTTAATGTAGTAACCTTATTGTAGGTTTGTGTAGTGGACAAGGTGAGTTACTCAGTAGTAGTTAATGTAGTAACCTTATTGTAGGTTTGTAAGGTGAGTTAGGATAAGGTGAGTTACTCAGTAGTAGTTAATGTAGTAACCTTATTGTAGGTTTGTGTAGTGGACAAGGTGAGTTACTCAGTAGTAGTTAATGTAGTAACCTTATTGTAGGTTTGTGTAGTGGATAAGGTGAGTTACTCAGTAGTAGTTAATGTAGTAACCTTAATGTAGGTTTGTGTAGTGGATGAGGTGAGTTACTCAGTAGTAGTTAATGTAGTAACCTTAATGTAGGGTTGTGTAGTGGATGAGGTGAGTTACTCAGTAGTAGTTAATGTAGTAACCTTAATGTAGGTTTGTGTAGTGGATGAGGTGAGTTACTCAGTAGTAGTTAATGTAGTAACCTTAATGTAGGGTTGTGTAGTGGATGAGGTGAGTTACTCAGTAGTAGTTAATGTAGTAACCCTATTGTAGGTTTGTGTAGTGGATGAGGTGAGTTACTCAGTAGTAGTTAATGTATTGTAGGTTTGTGTAGTGGATAAGCTGAGTTACTCAGTAGTAGTTAATGTAGTAAACTTTATTGTAGGTTTGTGTAGTGGATAAGCTGAGTTACTCAGTAGTAGTTAATGTAGTAACCTTATTGTAGGGTTGTGTAGTGGATAAGCTGAGTTACTCAGTAGTAGTTAATGTAGTAACCTTATTGTAGGGTTGTGTAGTGGATGAGGTGAGTTACTCAGTAGTAGTTAATGTAGTAGTTACCTTATTGTAGGTTTGTGTAGTGGATAAGCTGAGTTACTCAGTAGTTGTTAATGTAGTAACCTTAATGTAGGTTTGTGTAATGGATAAGCTGAGTTACTCAGTAGTAGTTAATAGTAACCTTAATGTAGGTGTGTAGTGGATGGATAAGTAGTTGTTAATGTTAACTTATTGTAGGTTTGTGTAATGGATAAGTAGTTACTCAGTAGTAGTGTAGTAACCTTAATGTAGGTTTGTGTAGTGGATGAGGTGAGTTACTCAGTAGTTGTTAATGTAGTAACCTTATTGTAGGTTTTTGTAGTGGATGAGGTGAGTTACTCAGTAGTAGTTAATGTAGTAACCTTAATTAGGTTTGTGTAGTGGATGAGGTGGTTACTCAGTAGTTGTTAATGGATGTAGGTTTTGTAATGGATACTCTCAGTAGTAGTTAATGTAGTAACCTTATTGTAGTTTTTGTGTAATGGATGAGTTGAGTTACTCAGTAGTAGTTAATGTAGGAACCTTAATTGTAGGTTTTTGTGATGAGGTGAGTTACTCAGATGAGGTAACCTTATTGTAGGTTTGTGTGGATAACTGAGTTACTCAGTAGTAGTTAATGTAGTAACCTTATTGTAGGTTGTAGTGGATGAGGTGAGTTACTCAGTAGTTGTTAATGTAGTAACCTTAATGTAGGGTTGTGTAGTGGATGAGCTGAGTTACTCAGTAGTAGTAGTAGGAACCTTAATTAGGTTTGTGTATGTAGTAGTTACCTTAATGTAGGGTTGTGTAGTGGATGAGGTGAGTTACTCAGTAGTAGTTAATGTAGGAACCTTAATGTAGGTTTGTGTAGTGGATGAGGTGAGTTACTCAGTAGTAGTTAATGTAGTAACCTTAATGTAGGGTTGTGTAGTGGATAGTAACCAGTAGTAGTTAATGTAGTAACCTTAATGTAGGGTTGTGTAGTGGATAAGCTGAGTTACTCAGTAGTAGTTAATGTAGTAACCTTATTGTAGGTTTGTGTAGTGGATGAGGTGAGTTACTCAGTAGTAGTTAATGTAGTAACCTTCCCCCAATGGGAATAAGGCAAGGGTAAGGTGAGGAGGGTGTCTTTTATGTGTTTGAAACGCAGCCAGTCATTTTCAGACTATTGATTTCATGGCTAATTGAGGTTAGACAGTAATTCTGTTCATAGATTTTGCATGTATTAACTACACATTGAAATTGACACGTTCAGCCCGAAGCGGGAGGTTTAAAAATGCTTTCTTCGTCAAAGTACTGGAGCATGTCATTTATTGTAGGTTTTGGTATTGAATTAGGCGAGTTACTCAGTAGTAGTTAATGTAGTAACCACAGGAGGTTGGTGGCACCTTAATTGGGGAGGACGGGTTTGTGGTAATGGCCGGAGCGGAATAAGACGAATGGTATCAAACACATGGTTTCTATGTGTTTGATGCCCTTCCAACTTCCGTTTCAGCCATTATTATGAGCCGTCCTCCCCTCAGTATCCTCCACTGGTAGTAACCTTAATGTAAGTTTGTGTAGTGGATGAGGTGAGTTACTTACAAAGTACTTTGAGAGCCATGTGAAATATGCCATACATTATATGCTATCCATCATAATTATCATTGTGTAACTATTTGAGTGGGCATTGTCATCTGAAACCCAAACATTGAGAGAAAAATAATTTGTAAAAGCACACAAATCGGATCCCACTTAATAGTCCAATTAATCCACAATGCTTACACAGTCTTGAATTCCTGTATGTACTTAAGAGACAGTTTGAGGTCAAATATACTGTTAGTTAAAAATTGGGTATTGAATGATGTTTGCATGGCATGGAATTCAGTGGACATGAAAATTCCTAGAATTCAAATACCTTTGCTTTTCCTTGGTCACACAGGAAGTCTGTTTACTTCCCTGTTCCTGTGATTGTAAGATGGCCGCCAAGGTTCCCGAGGTCATGACCTTTACCATCCTGAAGAAGATGTTTCCCTTAACCACAGATCTAGGATCAGATTCCGACCCCCAAATCCAGTACCGAAGCATTATAGGGAGAAAATGCAAAACTGACCTTAGATTAGTGACTGAGAACAACTTCATCCACATAACTCTTTTAATGTATTTCTCCTTTATTTGTTTAGCCACGCCTGCAAACCTTGGTCTGCAGAACAACTTAAAACACACATTTGTAACTTTATTGCATTATTTCTATTTTGTGTCTGAAGCTAACCGCTAGCCATAATTCCACGTGGCCTGTAGTTTATGCTATTTTGGGTCTGAAGCTAACCGCTAGCCATAATTCCACATGGCCTGTAGTTTATGCTATTTTGTGTCTGAAGCTAACCGCTAGCCACAATTCCACATGGCCTGTAGTTTATCCGGACGCTAATGGCGGTTTAATTACAGGCAATAGTTCAACTGGTACAGTATTAGATGAAGTGAAGGTTTACAGCCAGGCTTAGAACTACTAAACCTACCTGTAGGGGATTGTGGTAGAACTCTGGAAGCCAATGAAGATTACAGCAGATGAACAGGATTTTAACAACTTGATTGTTAACAACTTTATGTTAGATGGTTCCTACGTTCAACTATCATCAAGTTGTAATATCCTGGCCTTCTCCTTTAAGTTGGATGGTTGAAACAAAATGATAGATTGTGATGGGGCTGTATGGAAATGCATGTTGTGTTGTTTTAATGGAATGGCATCTGTGCTCTAGTGTGGCTTCTATGGCGCTTGGCCAAACTATGATGTGGACTCTATCGATCACGCTCTAATCGACCTGGGCCAGGTTCGACCTACATTACAGAATGATAGTCACTAGAGCAGGTGTGCTTTTAACTCTTCAGAATATCTGGCTTCAGAATCATTCTCCAAATAAGCCATTTACAGGTCTGACTGAATATCACCCTGCTGTAGATAACACCATGCTGTAGATAACTCCCTGCTGTAGATAACACCCTGCTGTAGATAACACCCTGCTGTAGATAACACCATGCAGTATCTAAACTCCTGCAGTAGGTAACACGTTGCAGTAGATAACACCCTGCAGTAGAGAACACCCTGCAGTATCTAATCTCCTGCAGTAGGTAACACCCTGCAGTAGGTAACTCCCTGCAGTAGGTAACACCCTGCATTAGATAACAACCTGCAGTAGGTAACACCCTGCATTAGATAACAACCTGCAGTAGGTAACACGCTGCAGTAGGTAACACCCTGCAGTATCTAAACTCCTGCAGTAGGTAACACTCTGCAGTATCTAAACTCCTGCAGTAGGCAACACCCTGCATTAGATAACACCCTGCAGTATCTAAACTCCTGCAGTAGGTAATGCCCTGCATTAGATAACACCCTGCAGTATCTAAACTCCTGCAGTAGGTAATGCCCTGCAGTAGATAACACCCTGCAGTATCTAAACTCTTGCAGTAGGTAACACCCTGCAGTATCTAAACTCCTGCAGTAGGTAACACCCTGCAGTATCTAAACTCCTGCAGTAGGTAACACCCTGCATTAGATAACACCCTGCAGTATCTAAACTCTTGCAGTAGGTAACACCCTGCAGTATCTAAACTCCTGCAGTAGGTAATGCCCTGCAGTAGATAACGCCCTGCTGGAGATAACACCTGTCACGGCTGTCGTTGGAATGAAACCAAGGTGTAGCGTGGTGAGCGTACATTTTCTTTTATTTGTTAAAATGTCGCCAACAAAACAACAAAAACGACAGTGACACTTACAAGTGCTATAGTACCCCTAACAAAGAAAACTTCCCACAATGACAAAAGGAGAAAAGGCTGTCGAAGTATGATTCCCAATCAGAGACAACGATAGACAGCTGTCCCTGATTGAGAACCATACCCGGCCAAAACATAGAAATACAAAAACATGAAAACAGAACATCAGAATGCCCACCCAAATCACACCTGACCAAACCAAGTAGAGACATAAAAGGCTCTCTAAGAGTCAGGCCGAGATAACACCCTGCTGTAGATAATAACGGCCCGCGGTAAAGTAACGCCCTGCGGTAGATAACACCCAGCGGTATTTAACCTCTTGCTGTAGATAACATGATAAAAACATAAATACTAATTTGTTTCCCATTGGCGGCAGGTAGATTAGAGCATTGGACTAGTAACCGAAAGGTTTCAAGATCAAATCCCAGAGCTGACAATGTAAAAATCTGTCGTTCTGCCCTTGAACAAGGCAGTTAGACCTCTGTTCCTAGGTCGTCATTGTAAATAAGAATATGTTCTTCACTGACTTGCCTAGTTAAATAAAGGTTAAAAAAAGTAATAATGAAAACCGTTGTCCGAGAGGATAAGCAACTAATGTTTGTGTGTGTGAATGAGAGAAAATGAGAGAAACTAGGAAAGCCACTGTGGAAGGAGTCATTGTATGTGTGTCCCAAATGGCACCCTATTCCCCTATATAGTGCACTACTTTTGACCAGAGCTCTAGAGACCCTGGTCAAAAGTAGTGCACTATACTATATCAGGGACAGGGTTCCATTTGGGACATCACCTATAAAATGAGCCATCTACCCTGCCAATCAAGCCAAGGCCAAAGTCAGGTTTTAGAGGATAATGACAGAAATGAGTGGAAATTCCATGAAATCCTGTATCTGAAGTTAGTCAGTGGCCTGCTGCTTGCCCGGTCTGTGGGGCAGCTTGAAAACGACCTTCAAACACAATCTTCTCTTTTAGCTGAACTTCCAATGGGTTGTTTCAGTATCAGAGGAGGAAGTTTGAGAAAAGCTTTTACTCATTTGGTTTAACTCTCCACAGACAGTGTTGCCTCGGGTTGCTAAGTTGTTTTTTGCGTGCCGGCTTAAAGCATGCATCACAGGAGGTTGGTGGCACCTTAATTTGGGAGAACGGGGTGATGACTGGGGCGGAATCCGTGGATCGGTATAAAATACATCCAACACATGGTTTCCAGGTGTTTGGTGCCATTCCATCTGTTCCAGACATTATTATGAGCCATTCTCCCCTCAGCAGTCTCCACTGGCCTGCGTGTGTATGTGTGCATCCGTGTGTCTCTGTGTGTGTGTGTATGTGTGCATCCGTGTGTCTCTGTGTGTGTGTGTATGTGTGCATCCGTGTGTCTCTGTGTATGTGTGCATCTGTGCGTCTCTGTGTGTGTGTGTATGTGTGCATCCGTGCGTCTCTGTGTGTGTGTGTATGTGTGCATCCGTGCGTCTCTGTGTGTGTGTGTATGTGTGCATCCGTGCGTCTCTGTGTGCGTGTGTATGTGTGCATCCGTGC
>NW_027000044.1:0-9248 GCF_036934945.1 Oncorhynchus masou masou
GGTGACCTACAGTCTAGTTATTATCCTTTATTATCTACAGTCTAGTTATTGTCCTTGGTGACCTACAGTCTAGTTATTATCCTTGGTGACCTACAGTCTAGTTATTATCCTTGGTGACCTACAGTCTAGTTATTATCCTTTGTTACCTACAGTCTAGTTATTATCCTTGGTGACCTACAGTCTAGTTATTATCCTTGGTGACCTACAGTCTAGTTATTATCCTTGGTGACCTACAGTCTAGTTATTATCCTTGGTGACCTACAGTCTAGTTATTATCCTTGGTGACCTACAGTCTAGTTATTATCCTTGGTGACCTACAGTCTAGTTATTATCCTTGGTGACCTACAGTCTAGTTATTATCCTTGGTGACCTACAGTCTAGTTATTATCCTTGGTGACCTACAGTCTAGTTATTATCCTTTATTATCTACAGTCTAGTTATTATCCTTGGTGACCTACAGTCTAGTTATTATCCTAGGTGACCTACAGTCTAGTTATTATCCTTGGTGACCTACAGTCTAGTTATTATCCTTGGTGACCTACAGTCTAGTTATTATCCTTGGTGACCTACAGTCTAGTTATTATCCTTGGTGACCTACAGTCTAGTTATTATCCTTGGTGACCTACAGTCTAGTTATTATCCTTGGTGACCTACAGTCTAGTTATTATCCTTGGTGACCTACAGTCTAGTTATTATCCTTGGTGACCTACAGTCTAGTTATTATCCTTGGTGACCTACAGTCTAGTTATTATCCTTGGTGACCTACAGTCTAGTTATTATCCTAGGTGACCTACAGTCTAGTTATTATCCTTGGTGACCTACAGTCTAGTTATTATCCTTGGTGACCTACAGTCTAGTTATTATCCTTGGTGACCTACAGTCTAGTTATTATCCTTGGTGACCTACAGTCTAGTTATTATCCTTGGTGACCTACAGTCTAGTTATTATCCTTGGTGACCTACAGTCTAGTTATTATCCTTGGTGACCTACAGTCTAGTTATTATCCTTGGTGACCTACAGTCTAGTTATTATCCTTGGTGACCTACAGTCTAGTTATTATCCTTGGTGACCTACAGTCTAGTTATTATCCTTGGTGACCTACAGTCTAGTTATTATCCTTTATTATCTACAGTCTAGTTATTATCCTTGGTGACCTACAGTCTAGTTATTATCCTTGGTGACCTACAGTCTAGTTATTATCCTTGGTGACCTACAGTCTAGTTATTATCCTTGGTGACCTACAGTCTAGTTATTATCCTTGGTGACCTACAGTCTAGTTATTATCCTTGGTGACCTACAGTCTAGTTATTATCCTTGGTGACCTACAGTCTAGTTATTATCCTTGGTGACCTACAGTCTAGTTATTATCCTTGGTGACCTACAGTCTAGTTATTATCCTTGGTGACCTACAGTCTAGTTATTATCCTTGGTGACCTACAGTCTAGTTATTATCCTAGGTGACCTACAGTCTAGTTATTATCCTTGGTGACCTACAGTCTAGTTATTATCCTTGGTGACCTACAGTCTAGTTATTATCCTTGGTGACCTACAGTCTAGTTATTATCCTTGGTGACCTACAGTCTAGTTATTATCCTTGGTGACCTACAGTCTAGTTATTATCCTTGGTGACCTACAGTCTAGTTATTATCCTTGGTGACCTACAGTCTAGTTATTATCCTTGGTGACCTACAGTCTAGTTATTATCCTTGGTGACCTACAGCCTAGTTATTATCCTAGGTGACCTACAGTCTAGTTATTATCCTTGGTGACCTACAGTCTAGTTATTATCCTTGGTGACCTACAGTCTAGTTATTATCCTTGGTGACCTACAGTCTAGTTATTATCCTAGGTGACCTACAGTCTAGTTATTATCCTTGGTGACCTACCGTCTAGTTATTATCCTTTATTATCTACAGTCTAGTTATTGTCCTTGGTGACCTACAGTCTAGTTATTATCCTTGGTGACCTACCGTCTAGTTATTATCCTTGGTGACCTACAGTCTAGTTATTATCCTTGGTGACCTACAGTCTAGTTATTATCCTTGGTGACCTACAGTCTAGTTATTATCCTTGGTGACCTACAGTCTAGTTATTATCCTTGGTGACCTACAGTCTAGTTATTATCCTTGGTGACCTACAGTCTAGTTATTATCCTTGGTGACCTACAGTCTAGTTATTATCCTTGGTGACCTACAGTCTAGTTATTATCCTTGGTGACCTACAGTCTAGTTATTATCCTTGGTGACCTACAGTCTAGTTATTATCCTTTATTATCTACAGTCTAGTTATTATCCTTGGTGACCTACAGTCTAGTTATTATCCTTGGTGACCTACAGTCTAGTTATTATCCTTGGTGACCTACAGTCTAGTTATTATCCTTGGTGACCTACAGTCTAGTTATTATCCTTGGTGACCTACCGTCTAGTTATTATCCTAGGTGACCTACAGTCTAGTTATTATCCTTGGTGACCTACAGTCTAGTTATTATCCTTGGTGACCTACAGTCTAGTTATTATCCTTGGTGACCTACAGTCTAGTTATTATCCTTTATTATCTACAGTCTAGTTATTATCCTTGGTGACCTACAGTCTACAATGTGATATGAACAGGTTAGGAATGTGTTATGTATTTGTTATGAAGTTCTTATGTAGCTAATCCAATTTGTAAGTCGCTCTGGATAAGAGCGTCTGCTAAATGACTTAAATGTAATGTAAATGTAATCTTTATCTCCGCAGTTCATGACCTTCCAGACCATGACGATGGGCGGCAGGGTAGCCTAGTGGTTAGAGTGTAGAGGTGGCAGGGTAGCCTAGTGGTTAAAGTGTAGAGGTGGCAGGGTAGCCTAGTGGTTAGAGTGTAGAGGCGGCAGGGTAGCCTAGCGGTTAGAGTGTAGAGGTGGCAGGGTAGCCTAGTGGTTAGAGTGTAGAGGTGGCAGGGTAGCCTAGTGGTTAGAGTGTAGAGGCGGCAGGGTAGCCTAGCGTTTAGAGCGTTGGACTAGTAACCGGAAGGTTGCAAACCCCCGAGCTGACAAGGTCTAATAATTAGACTGAACAGGCAGTTAACCCACTGTTCCTAGGCCGTCATTGAATATAAGAATTTGTTCTCAACTGACTTGCCTAGTTAAATAAAGGTAAAATAAATCAATAAAAAAGTTGACAGGATGATCTGTACAGATTATGAATGTGTTACACAATTTTCTATGTAGCCCTTATGAAATCTCTATGTAGCCCTTATGAAATCTCTATGTAGCCCTTATGAAATCTCTATGTAGCCCTTATGAAATCTCTATGTAGCCCTTATGAAATCTCTATGAAGTCCTTATGTAGCCCTCACCTCCACAGTTCATGATCTTCCTGACGGTGGTAGTAGACAGGATGTTTCTGGTGCGTAGCCAGTCAGCCAGCTGTCCTCCGATGGGCACGATGATGGTCATCACCAAGTGAGGCAGGGCCGACACCATGCCCACCTGACAACGCAAACATCAACATCAACAATTAATATAAACAATAGCAATAACATTAAAGGGCTTTATGATGGTCCTCAGTAAGTGTGGAGGTGCCTACAGCATTAACACCTGACAACACATACAGTGAACCATAAACATTTCAACCTTCAAGTTGACTGCAATTAACATCAACCTGGCAGAACTGACAACCCATGAAATGGTCTATCCAGATACTGTAACGGCGTTCTTCGTTTGTCGAAAGAAAGTCGGACCGAAATACAGCGTGTTGGTTACTCATGTTTTTAATGGAACAAATGACGATACACGAAATAACTTATAAATACAAAAAACAACAAACGGAACGTGAAAAACCTATACAGCCTGTCTGGTGAACACTAACACAGAGACAGGAACAATCACCCACGAAATACAAAGTGAAACCCAGGCTACCTAAATACGGTTCCCAATCAGAGACAACGAGAATCACCGCCTCAGGCAGCCAAACCTATGCAACACACACCCCTAATCAGCCACAATCCCAATAACTAAAAAACCCCACTAAGAAATACAACAAACATAAACCCATGTCACACCCTGGCCTGACCAACTAATTAACTAAAACACTAAATACTAAGACCAAGGTGTGACAGATACATATTTATTACGTGTCAAATTTCATTTCAGAAGTCTGTTTCCAACATGTGCGCAAATTCTCCTTGTATGTTGTTCTGTGTTCAGATCTTTCAAACGCAGATTAGTTTGTCATTCATGGCCTTGACGTGTTCCCATGTATCATGATGTCATGATGTCATGATGTATCGTAATGTCATGATGTATCATGATGTCATGAGCGTATCATGATGTCATGCTGTCATGATGTCATGATGTATCATGATGTCATGACATATCATGATGTCATGCTGTCATGATGTCATGACTTATCATGGTGTCATGATCGTATCATGGTGTCATGACGTATCATGGTGTCATGACGTATCATGATAACAGTAATGGTGCAGGGTGCAGAGGGAGGAGAAAAGAGAGATATCATCTTTCAAGCTACACCTCTTAAATCAAAACAGCGATTGTCCCAGAACACGTCTTCCTACTCCCCTTTAACCACCACTGACTCCAGATATCACACCGAGGCTATAATTCACACCCTGATCCACAAGAGAGCCAGAGATCCACCCAGCATCTGAATTATTACACTTGTCAGACCAGCCTGAGTTATATCGCCTGCGTCCAAAATGAAACGCTATTTACTACGTAGTGCACTACTTTGATCAGAGCCCTGGTACAATGTAACCGGGCCAATAGGATACTATTTAGGACGCGGACCAGGATGTGTCTGTGTTTGGTGCCTAGAGGACATTTTAGCCTCAACGTTACGAAATGGAAATGAAATCCAACACTGGTACTCGGTAAAGCAATTGCTTATGCCCCATACAAGTGATGTACATATGACACAACGGATATGTTTTTGTATTAGAATGTCTGATGAGTTTTGTCTGGCCCGGTTACGTCTTACACAAATCAAGCCAACTAATTCACACCTGGCTGGTATTGTGAGTGAACGGCTCATCCTTTTACCTTGCTGATCTCGAAGCCGAACACCTCCTCGAAGTAGGCCGGCTGGCTGATGAGGAGCAGGTAGAAAGTCCAGCTCCTGCAGAAGTTGGCCACGATGATAGCATAGACGGGCATTGAGGTGAAGAACTTCCTCCATGGAGTCTTGTATTTCTGCAGAGCCATAGTTGTGTATAGCAGAACACATGTCAGTTAGTTGGATACGTGGAGAAGAGGAGGAGAAGGAGGAGAAAGAGGAGAACTCACGCTAGCAGGACCGAAGAGTTCTTGACCCTCTCCGATGCTCTCCTCGATGTAACGTCTCTCCTCGGCGGTGATGGTGGGGTGAACCTCTGGGCTCTCATAGGACACCAGGATCCAGAACATGTACCAGAACATCCCAAAGCAGCCTAGAGCGAGAGACCGAGACCGAGACCGAGACAGAGACAGAGAGACAGAGAGACAGAGAGAGAGCGAGACCACAGATATAACATATATTAATATGGAGTAGGGAGTGAAAGATACTATGATACCATACACTTATACATATCACATATATATACCTACATATATATATCACCATATTACACACTATAGGCTATATAGTGGAAGACAGAGAGCAGAGAGTTATATTACTGTAAAAATCTGATTAATAAAATATGAGGTATATGGATATTTCTGGTTTATTCCTGATTTCTTAGTCAACAGACACAAATAAAGTCAAATAGACAATCATGTCTCAAAAGATCCCCCTAGGACAAGACTGAGTAAGCCTAAGCAACAACTATGGACGGCATGAAAGCTGGAGAATGGGGGAATGAGAAAGGCCAAGTTAGGGAGAACCCGCCCTGGAGATGAAGATGATCTTAGAGCATTAGACCTGATCCCAGCCAGAGGCATGGCTATCACGGCACCGGCATAGGATCCACAGAATGAGGTGGTGGCCAGGCGGCTCCTCTCCAGTGGTGGGGCCCACTTACTCCAGATGCCATGACAGGCTGGGTAGGTCACTCCCTACGGAGGAACACAGAGTGTATGATATATTATACTATACATATATACATTATAGTGTGGTATGACAGGCTGGGTAGGTCACTCCCTACGGAGGAACACAGAGTGTATGATATATTATACTATACATATATACATTATAGTGTGGTATGACAGGCAGGGTAGGTCACTCTCTACGGAGGAACACAGAGTGTATGATATATTATATTATATATATATACATTATAGTGTGGTATGACAGGCAGGGTAGGTCACTCCCTACTGAGGAACACAGAGTGTATGATATATTATATTATATACAATACATTATGTGTGGGAAGCTAGTCACTACTGAGGACAGAGTGTATGATATATTACAACGCATCACCGGGGCGCATGCGAGCTGCCATCACCGGGGAAAACTACCTGCCCTCCAGGACACCTACACCACCCGATGTTACAGGAAGGCCATAAAGATCATCAAGGACATCAACCACCCGAGCCACTGCCTGTTCACCCCGCTACCATCCAGAAGGCGAGGTCAGTACAGGTGCATCAAAGCTGGGACCGAGAGACTGAAAAACAGCTTCTATCTCAAGGCCATCAGACTGTTAAACAGCCACCACTAACATTGAATGGCTGCTGCCAACACACTGACACTGACTCAACTCCAGCCACTTTAATAATGGGAATTGATGGGAAATTATGTAAATATATCACTAGCCACTTTAAACAATGCATATGTATATACTGTACTCTATATCATCGACTGCATCCTTATGTAATACATGTATCACTAGCCACTTTAACTATGCCACTTTGTTTACATACTCATCTCATATGTATATACTGTACTCGATACCATCTACTGTATCTTGCCTATGCTGCTCTGTACCATCACTCATTCATATATCCTTATGTACATATTCTTTATCCCCTTACACTGTGTATAAGACAGTAGTTTAGGAATTGTTAGTTAGATTACTTGTTGGTTATTACTGCATTGTCGGAACTAGAAGCACAAGCATTTCGCTACACTCGCATTAACATCTGCTAACCATGTGTATGTGACAAATAAATTTGATTTGATTTTGATTTGATTTGATTTTGATTTGATTATATTATACATATATACATTGTAGTGTGGTATGACAGGCAGGGTAGGTCACTCCCTACGGAGGAACACAGAGTGTATGATATATTACATTATACATATATACATTATAGTGTGGTATGACAAGCTGGGTAGGTCACTCCCTATGGAGGAACACAGAGTATAGGATATATTATATTATACATACACTACCGTTCAAAAGTTTGGGGTCACTTAGAAATGTCCTTGTTTTTGAAAGAAAAGCAAAAAAAAATGTCCATTGAAATAACATCAAATTGATCAGAAATACAGTGTAGACATTGTTAATGTTGTAAATGACTATTGTAGCTGGAAACAGCTGATTTTTTAAATGGAATATCTACATAGGCTTACAGAGGCCCACAATCAGCAACCATCACTCCTGTGTTCCAATGGCACGTTGTGTTAGCTAATCCAAGTTTATAATTTTTAAAGGCTAATTGATCATTAGAAAACCTTTTTGCATTTATGTTAGCACAGCTGAAAACTGTTTTACTGATTAAAGAAACAATAAAACTGGCCTCCTTTAGACTAGTTGAGTATCTGGAGCATCGGCATTTGTGGGTTCGATTACAGGCTCAAAATGGCCAGAAACAAATAACTTTCTTCTGAAACTCGTCAGTCTATTCTTGTTCTGAGAAATGAAGGCTATTCCATGCAAGAAATTGTCAAGAAACTGAAGATCTGGTACAACGCTTTGCACTACTCCCTTCACAGAACAGCGCAACCTGACTCTAACCAGAATAGAAAGAGGAGTGGGAGGCCCTGGTGCACAACTGAGCAAGAGGACAAGTACAAGTCCTCAAGTGGCAGCTTCATTATATAGTACCCGCAAAACACCAGTCTCAGTGTCAACGGTGAAGAGGCGACTCCGGGATGTAGGCAGAGTTCCTCTGTCCAGTATCTGTTCTTTTGCCGACGCGGATAATTTCCAAATGACTTAACCAAATAGGATTTAATATCATCAAACAAATATTCAGTAATAAATCCGATTGGGATAAGTCAGTGTTTGATACACGGCACTGATAACTGAGCGGACAGTTTTTCTCATTAGTCAAATACAAGGACGATTATCATATCTTATCTTAAAACAATCTGACACGACGACATCTGAGCTGAACATTCCTTCTCTGGATAAATGGGTTGAGTGGGACTGCGGCTGTGTTAAATGGCAGCCAATTCAACCCTGGTCAAAAGTAGTGCACTGCTTAGGGAATCATATATATATGGAATCGGGTGCCATTTAAGACTACATATGGAACAAAGTGACATTTGAGACTATATATGGAATAGAGTACCATTTGAGACTATATATGGAATAGAGTACCATTTGAGACTATAAATAGAATAGAGTACCATTTGAGACTATATATGGAATAGAGTACCATTTGAGACTATATATGGAATAGAGTACCATTTGATACTATATGGAATAGAATGCCATTTGAGACTTTATGAAATAGAGTGCCATTTAAGACTATCTATGGAATAGAGTACCATTTGAGACTATATATGGAATAGAGTACCATTTGAGACGATATGGAATAGAATGCCATCTGAGACTATAAATGGAATAGAGTACCATTTGAGACTATATGGAATAGAATGCCATTTGAGACTTTATGAAATAGAGTGCCATTTGAGACTATCTATGGAATAGAGTACCATTTGAGACTATATATGGAATAGAGTACCATTTGATGCCTCTGCCCATGGAATAGAGTGCCATTTGAGACTTTATGAAATAGAGTGCCATTTGAGACTATCTATGGAATAGAGTACCATTTGAGACTATATATGGAATAGAGTACCATTTGAGCCTCTATATGGAATAGAGTACCATTTGAGCCTCCTGTATGAAATAGAGTGCCATTTGAGACTATCTATGGAATAGAGTACCATTTGAGACTATATATGGAATAGAGTACCATTTGAGCCTCTATATGGAATAGAGTACCATTTGAGACTCTATATGAAATAGAAGCACCATTTGAGACTATATATGGAATAGAGTACCATTTGAGACTCTATATGGAATAGAGTGCCATTTGAGACTATATGGAATAGAGTACCATCTGAGACTATATATGGAATAGAGTACCATTTGAGACT
>NW_027000045.1:0-9248 GCF_036934945.1 Oncorhynchus masou masou
TCTTACTGCAGTGTTATAAATATTAATGCAGTGTTAAACCTTTACTGCAGTGTTATACCTCTTACTGCAGTGGTAAACCTCTTACTGCAGTGGTATACCTCTTACTGCAGTGGTAAACCTCTTACTGCAGTGTCTATGCATAAACACTTTACAAATTACACTGACTTAACCTGCAGCCCTGCACATTGACTCTGTACCGGTACACCCTGCATATAGCCTCCACATTGAAACTGTACCGGTACCCCCTGTATATAGCCTCCACATTAACTCTGTACTGTAATACCCTGTATATAGCCTCCACATTGACTCTGTACCGGTACCCCCTGTATAAAGCCTCCACATTGACTCTGTACCGGTACCCCCTGTATATAGCCTCCACATTGACTCTGTACCGGTACCCCCTGTATATAGCCTCCACATTGACTCTGTACCGGTATCCCCTGTATAAAGCCTCCACATTGACTCTGTACCGGTACCCCCTGTATATAGCCTCCACATTGACTCTGTACCGGTATCCCCTGTATATAGCCTCCACATTGACTCTGTACCGGTACCCCCTGTATATAGCCTCCACATTGACTCCTAACCGGTACCCCCTGTATATAGCCTACACATTGACTCTTTACCGTTATGCCCTGTATATAGCCTCCACATTGAATCTGTACCGTTACCCCCTTTACATTGCCTCCACATTGACTCTGTACCGGTACCCCCTGTATATAGCCTCCACATTGACTCTGTACCGGTATCCCCTGTATATAGCCTCCACATTGACTCTGTACCTGATACCCCCTGTATATAGCCTCCACATTGACTCTGTACCGTAATACCCTGTATATAGCCTCCACATTGACTCTGTACCGGTACCTCCTTTATATAGCCTCCACATTAACTATCTACCGGTATCCCCTGTATATAGCCACCACATTGACTCTGTACCGGTACCCCCCCCTGTATATAGCCTCCACATTGACTCTGCACCGCATCTCTGCATATAGCCTCCACATTGACTCTGTACCGGCACACCCTGTATATAGCCTCCACATTGACTCTGTACCGGTACCCCCTGTATTTAGCCTCCACATTGACTCTTGTACCGGTACCCCCTGTATATAGCCTCCACATTGACTCTGTACTGGTACCCCCCTGTATATACTCTGTAACGGGGTACCCCTGTATATAGCCTCCACATTCTGTACCGGCCCCCTGTATATAGCCTCCACATTGACGCTGTACCGCTTACCCCCTGTATATAGCCTCCACATTGACTCTGTACCGGTACCCCCTGTATATAGCCTCCACATTGACTCTGTACCGGTACCCCCTGTATATAGCCTCCACATTGACTCTGTACCGGTACCCCCTGTATATAGCCTCCACATTGACTCTGTACCAGTACTCCCTGTATATAGTCTCCACATTGACTAAGTACCGGTACCCCCTGTATATAGTCTCCACATTGACTCTGTACCAGTACCCCCTGTATATAGCCTCCACATTGACTCTGTACCGGTACCCCCTGTATATAGCCTCCACATTGACTCTCTACCGTAATACCCTGTATATAGGCTCCACATTGACTCTGTACCGGTACCCTGTATATAGCCTCCACATTGACTCTGTACCGGTACCCCCTGTATATAGCCTCCACATTGACCTGTACCGGCACCCCCTGTAGATAGCCTCCACATTGACTCTGTACCGGTACCCTGTATATAGCCTCCACATTGACTCTGTACCGGTACCCCTGTATATAGCCTCCACATTGACTCTGTACCGGTACCCCTGTATATAGCCTCCACATTGACTCTGTACTGTAACACCCCATATATAGCCTCCACATTGACTCTGTACTGGTACCCCTGTATATAGCCTCCACATTGACTCTGTACCGTATCACCTGTATATAGCCTCCACATTGACTCTGTACTGTAATACCCTGTATATAGCCTCGACATTGACTCTGTACCGTAATACCCTGTATATAGCCTCACATTGACTCTGTACCGTAATACCCTGTATATAGCCTCCACATTGACCTGTACCGTAATACCCTGTATATAGCCTCCACATTGACTCTGTACCGTAATACCCCTGTATATAGCCTCCACATTGACTCTGTACCGTAATACCTGTATATAGCCTCCACATTGACTCTGTACCGTAATACCCTGTATATAGCCTCCACATTGACTCTGTACCGTAAATACCCTGTATATAGCCTTTATATTGTTATGTAATTTTCCTTAACTTCCTTAATTTTTTTCTTTAACTCTATTTCTAGAACTGTATTGTTGATTCAGGACTTGTAAGTAAGCATTTCACCCGTAATGTGATAAATAAGATTTGATTTGACGTTTTAATGAGGTTTACAGAGTTTGGGTATAAACTGTAAAATAAATATGATCATACTTAGTGACAGTACAATATTGGTATTATTTCATGTAACTGTCGACAGATATTTTTCTCCTAAACGTCCACTGAGTGGTGCAGAAACACCGTGTGCAGACTCGTTACCCTTAACCTTCACGCACGATGTGATTTAGTACCGTCTGTGACCAACAGAAAGTGGTCTAAATTCAATCCTATGAAAATATTCAGAATTGTTTCATGTTGAGAGCTCTTAATCCAGCTAAGAATATCAATATAAAGGAGTATTATTGCATCCCGCTAGATTATCCCGTTTCATTACGCTATACTGCAAGTGCAGCTGTGAGTTTCACAGTCACAGGAAATAAATCAAATCAAATCACATTTTTATTTGTCAGCATGCACACCCCATGGTTAGCAGATGTTTAATGCGAGTGTAGCGAAATGCTTGTGCTTCTAGTTCCGACCGTCTTTTTCCTTTGTCTGGGTAGGCCAGAAAATGTGACATGCTACTCCCTTATGCAAATGTAGGGTCTGAAACCTGACACTTCAAGTCAGCTCAGCTGGGAGAGTGGGAGCAGAGAGAAGGGGCTTTCTGCACTGTAAGACATGATGTTTACAGAACGCTTTGTACACTAAACATATGGAACCAGTCCAGAACCGCTCAAAGTCTACCAAATAGGGGACTTAACATCTACGAGATTTTAAAGTAGTAAAGTCAAGAATAATCATGTTTTATTCCCATTTATTTTGCCAAGGCACATTTTTTGCTTGTTAAACACACATTAGACGGATTAACTCTGTGAATTAAGTATGGTGTGATGGGACTGGAGCATTTGAAAGTATACTGGTTATACTGCTGTATTTAATATGGGCCCGGCTTTTAGTTACAATAAACAAAAGGAAGGCAATGTTGTTGCTCAACTCTTTCGTTTTTAATAAGCAAGCATTTATTACATCCCCAAATGGAAATGAACGACGGGCATATATTAGGTATATCTATGGGCTTGCATGGATTTCTTTTCTCATTTGCCACTAAGTCTAAAAACACATGGTCCATTAGGGTAGTAGTGATCATGCTATGCATGTCTACACTATCTATGGTATTCACAACCCCGGAAAGGAAATGGATACTTGCCATAACTGCAGCAACAGAATTTATGGAGTGGGTTGCCCTTTTAATTAGTGTGGTCCCTAGATTATGGAATGGGTTGCCCTTTTAATTAGTGTGGTCCCTAGATTATGGAGTGGGTTGCCCTTTTTAATTAGTGTGGTCCCTAGATTATGGAGTGGGTTGCCCTTCTAATTAGTGTGGTCCCTAGATTATGGAGTGGGTTGCCCTTTTAATTAGTGTGGTCCCTAGATTATGGAGTGGGTTGCCCTTTTAATTAGTGTGGTCCCTAGATTATGGAGTGGGTTGCCCTTCTAATTAGTGTGGTCCCTAGATTATTGAGTTGGTTGCCCTTTTTAATTAGTGTGGTCCCTAGATTATGGAATGTGTTGCCCTTTTAATTAGTGTGGTCCCTAGATTATTGAGTTGGTTGCCCTTTTTAATTAGTGTGGTCCCTTTGATTATGGAGTGGGTCTTTCTAATTAGTGTGGTCCCTAGATTATGGAGTGTGTTGCCCTTTTAATTAGTGTGGTCCCTAGATTATGGAGTGGGTTGCCCTTTTAATTAAAGTGTGGTCCCTAGATTATGGAGGGGTTGCCCTTTTAATTAGTGTGGTCCCTAGATTATGGAGTGGGTTGCCCTTCTAATTAGTGTGGTCCCTAGATTATGGAGTGGGTTGCCCTTTAATTAGTGTGGTCCCTAGATTATGGAGTGGGTTGCTCCTTTTAATTAGTGTGGTCCCTAGATTATGGAGTGTGTTGCTCCTTTAATTAGTGTGGTCCCTAGATTATGGAGTGTGTTGCCTTTTAATTAGTGTGGTCCCTAGATTATGGAGTGGGTTGAATTGGTGTGGTCCCTAGATTATGGAGTGGGTTGCCCCTTTAATTGGTGTGGTCCTTAGATTAGGAAGTGGGTTGCCCTTTAACGAGTGTTGTTGTTATATTATGGAGTGTGCTTAACCTAGAGTTTGGGATGGTATTTCAACATCTCAGAGACATCTCGCAGAAAGGCTCTATTTTCTATCGAGGATGGATCTGCTGTGCTCCACAAGTTGAGTCCCATTAACACACCCTCGTCTGAACCATAAATCACTCCTCAGTGCTTCTTCCTGTCTAAGAACAGGGCCTAGCTTCTGCTTTGTCTGCTTTCTCTCTCTCTCTCGCTCTCTCTCTCTCTGTCTCTCTCTTACACACACAATATCTCTCTCTCAATCTCTCTATCTCTCTCTCACAATCTCATTTCAATTCAATTCAATTTGCTTTATTGGCATGACGTAACAATGTACATATTGCCAAAGCTTATTTTGGATATTTACAATATGAAAATCATAAGAATCAACATTGTCAACGGGCCAACAGCAACAACAGTAACCAAGGGTCAAAATAAACATACATTCAACAATCACAATAAGCATACAGTAGGACATGTGCAGGTTGATTGGTCTGTAAGACACTGTCCCTCATCTTATGGCAGGCAGCAATGTAGTGCGCTGCCAACCCACAGCTCTCTGCGTCCTCCCCAACAGGACGGTAGCCTACTCTCATCAGAGAGGTGTTTGAAACCTTGAATAAGGGCTTCAAATTTGGGGAAATGGCCCTTCTAATTGCTTTATGCAAATGCAGCTCCGTCTCAGGTTCTGCTGTGGTGCAGTGGTTGCACAGCCTTTCCCTCTACAGGAGCCAGGTTCTGCTGTGTGCAGTGGTTACACAGCCTTCCTCTACAGGGAGCCAGGTTCTGCTGTGGTGCAGTGGTTACACAGCCTTTCCTCTACAGGGAGCCAGGTTCTGCTGTGGTGCAGTGGTTACACAGCCTTTCCTCTACAGGGAGCCAGGTTCTGCTGTGGTGCAGTGGTTACACAGCCTTTCCTCTACAGGGAGACAGGTTCTGCTGTGGTGCAGTGGTTACACAGCCTTCCTCTACAGGGAGCCAGGTTCTGCTGTGGTGCAGTGGTTACACAGCCTCTACAGGGAGCCAGGTTCTGCTGTGGTGCAGTGGTTACACAGCACAGGGAGCCAGGTTCTGCTGTGGTGCAGTGGTTACACAGCCTTTCCTCTACAGGGAGCCAGGTTCTGCTGTGGTGCAGTGGTTACACAGCCTTTCCTCTACAGGGAGCCAGGTTCTGCTGTTGTGCAGTGGTTACACAGCCTTTCCTCTACAGGGAGCCAGGTTTTCCTGTGTCTACCCTTCTCAATGGCAAGGCTGTGCTCACTGAGCCTGTACTTTGTCAAGGTTATTCTAAGGTTTTGATCATTAACCATGGTCAAATAGTTAGCCACGGTGTACTGTCGATTTAGGGCCAGACAGCACTGCATTGTGCTTGGTGCTTGTGTTTCCCAATAAGCAATGTAGTTTTGTTTTGACTGTGTTGTAATGTGTTTTATTCTGATTGATTGGATGTTCTGGTCCTGAGGCTTCAGTGTGTTAGTAGAACAGGTTAGTGAACTCAGCCTCAGGACCAGCTGGATGAGGGGACTGAGGCTTCAGTGTGTTAGTAGAACAGGTTAGTGAACTCAGCCTCAGGACCAGCTGGATGAGGGGACTGAGGCTTCAGTGTGTTAGTAGAACAGGTTAGTGAACTCAACCCCAGGACCAGCTGGATGAGGGGACTGAGGCTTCAGTGTGTTAGTAGAACAGGTTAGTGAACTCAGCCCCAGGACCAGCTGGATGAGGGGACTGAGGCTTCAGTGTGTTAGTAGAACAGGTTAGTGAACTCAGGACCAGGACCAGCTGGATGAAGGGACTCTTTTCTTTGCTCAGCTCTTGGCATTGCAGGGCTTGGTAATGATATGAGAGGGGGTCACTGTATTTGAGATGTTTCCAAAACTTAATTGCTCTTTTTTGAGTTTTTACTATTAGTGGATATTGGCCTAATTCTGCCCTGCATGCATTGTTTGTTGTGTTCCTATGGACATGTAGGAGAATCTTACATAACTCTGCATGCAGGGTTTCAATGGGGTGTTTGTCCCATTTGATGAAATCTTGTTTTGCTAGTGGACCCCACACCTCGCTGCCATGAAGTGCAATTGGTTCAATGACATATTCAATTAGTTTTAGCCAAAGGTATTTCAATTTGAATTAGCGTTTTAATGGCATAGAATGCCCTGAGTGCTTTCTCTCTCAGTTCATTCACTTCCTCATTAAGGTGTCCAGTTGAGTTTATTTTTAAACCTAGGTAATTGTAGTATCTATCTATCTATCTATCTATCTATCTATCTATCTATCTATCTATCTATCTATCTATCTATCTATCTATCTATCTATCCATCCATCTATCTAATATGGTCATACGTTGGTCAGTTCTCTCTCTCTCTCTCTCTCTCTCTCTCTCTCTCTCTCTCTCTCTCTCTCTCTCTCTCTCTGCAGTTCTCCACTCTCTCTCTCTCTCTCTCTCTCTCTCTCTCTCTCTCTCTCTCTCTCTCTCTCTCTCTCTCTCTCTCTCCACAGCTTGAAAATAAGAAGAGCTACAGCTTGACATTTTAAATTGTGAATGGAGATCAGAATGTTTACTCTCTCTCTATTTCTTAAACAAATATACTCCTTCTCTCCACCACGCGTTGTCTCCCACATCATTCCCCTAGACAAATAATTAATTTGGAAGGGCTTATACTTCGTCTTCATTTTCTTATATGACAATGACAATGAAATGCCATTTTCTGTAATATCTTTTTGAAACACTAACACCTGCTCTGCACATGGAAGATCTGAAGATTCTATTCACTCTGCTGTTATGAGTAAAATAGCTAGACTTTTGCTAACCTCTTACTTTTTATTGTGTTGAATATTAACTCTGGAAGATGTGAAAGGGAGAGCAGACAGGGCAGTATATATATATATATATATAGTAGATTCAGACTTTGTCTTTGGTGATCTAAAGGTTGGCGCTGTTCACTCGGTCCCTATTGGAGAATAGTTGAAGGTCAACGTGAGAAGCAGACATGGTTGGTCCGTCAGCACTTGGACGACAGAGAGAGTTTACTCGACCTTATAGCTCAGCAAGCCAGGCGGCCCACGGACACGCTCTGTTGGCCTTGTGCTTCAGGCAGGAAACACACACACACAGACGCAGGAGTAACTACACTGAACTGCAGCCATTTAACCCAACTGAAACACACTGAGTCCTTGTCAGCCTGCTCTTGTAGCTTCCGACAATATGCTCTTAAATGTATTTGATTGTCTCCCAAAATCACGACCCTTTTTTTCAACCCTAATCATTCCTTGTTGCCATAGAAATAAGAAACACCATAAATAAACATTACATCGATAACAACGTGGTCTCTCGCCACTGAATCATAACGAGCCTGTTACTATGGCGCTACAGGAAGTCTTCCTCAGCAACGAGCGGAGGCCTCAAATTTACATATTTAAATTCTCGGCGGCAGCGATTCGGGGGACAGGTCCTGATGTGTGTGTGTGTGTGTGTGTGTGTGTGTGTGTGTGTGTGTGTGTGTGTGTGTGTGTGTGTGTGTGTGTGTGTGTGTGTGTGTGTGTGTGTGTGTGTGTGTGTGTGAGCGTCTGCCTTTGCATGTGCATGTGTTACAGGTCCTGATGTGACCCTAATGTAACATCTGACACAGAACTGGTTATTATTTTACCTGACCTGCCCAGATGGCATCTTTCCTCCAATTAATTAGCAGATCCTCAGATGATCATAGCTCACAGTGAAACATTCACAATTAATTAGCAGATCCTCAGGTGATCATAGCTCACAGTGAAACATTCACAATTACTTAGCACCACACAATTTCTGAGCACCACACAAACACTAAGCACCACACAATAACTTAGCACCACACAATTACTTAGCACCACACAAACACTAAGCACCACACAAACACTGAGCAATCCACACACAGATTGAATCCCATGAAAACACCATCAATTGAAAGATTGGGACTACCAATCGCTGGGACTACCAATCACTGGGACTACCAATCACTGGGACTACCAATTACTGGGACTACCAATCGCTGGGACTACCAATCGCTGGGACTACCAATCACTGGGACTACCAATCACTGGGACTACCAATCACTGGGACTACCAATCGCTGGGACTACCAATCACTGGGACTACCAATCACTGGGACTATCAATCACTGGGACAACCAATCACTGGGACTACCAATCGCTGGGACTACCAATCACTGGGACTACCAATCACTGGGACTATCAATCACTGGGACAACCAATCACTGGGACTACCAATCACTGGGACAACCAATCACTGGGACAACCAGTCACTCCTCAATGCTTCTTCCTGTCTTAGAGCTTTTAGGCCTAGCTTCCGCTTTGGATGCTTTTTCTCCCTCTCACAATCTGTCTCTACCTATTGTCTCTCTCTCTCGACCCATTATCTCTGTCTCTCTCTCTACCCATTATCTCTGTCTCTTTCTCTACCTATTGTCTCTCTCTCTCAACCCATCATCTCTGTCTCTCTCTACCCATTATCTCTGTCTCTCTCTCTACCCATTATCTCTGTCTCTTTCTCTACCTATTATCTCTGTCTCTTTCTCTACCTATTGTCTCTGTCTCTTTCTCTACCTATTATCTCTGTCTCTTTCTCTACCTATTGTCTCTGTCTCTTTCTCTACCTATTATCTCTGTCTCTTTCTCTACCCATTATCTCTGTCTCTTTCTCTACCTATTGTCTCTCTCTCTCAACCCTTTATCTCTGTCTCTCTCTCTACCCATTATCTCTGTCTCTTTCTCTACCTATTATCTCTCTCTCTATCTATTATTTCTCTCTCTCTACCTAGTATATCCCTCTC
>NW_027000046.1:0-9246 GCF_036934945.1 Oncorhynchus masou masou
AGGTTTTTCTTCCTAGTTCTTCCTAGCCACCGTGCTCTACACCTGCATTGCTTGCTGCTTCAGTTTTAGAAGGCTTGCACAGCACTTTGAGACATCAGCTGATGTTAGAAGAGACTATATAAATAAATGTAATTTGATAATGTAACCCTGTTATCACAACACAGTGTGGATAATGTAACAATGTTATTACAACACAGTAGTTTGTATTGTATTTGAAACATTTCAATAATGTGATTGTGCATCAGGAATGTGATGAATAGCCCTTCTCTCCCTCCCCTCCTCCCCTGTCACATCACACCACAGCCTCTTCAGTCCTGGCACTCACCACAGCCCAACACAAGGTCTTTGTCTGGACAGACTGCTGCTTTTGGAGGCTGTTGTTGTTTTGGGAGGAACAGAGACACACACACCACTATACACACACACCTACACACACCCCTAAACACACTACTAGACACACACACACACACACACACACACACACACACACACACACACACACACACACACACACTCACTCCTACACACACACACCTACACACACACCACCACACACACCACACACACACACCCCTACACACACCCCTACACACCCCCCTACACACACACACACCACTACACACACCACTACACCACACACACACACCATTACACACACACCCCTACACACACAACACACACACACACCACTACACACACAACCCTACACACACACACCACTACACACACACCCACACACACACCACACACACACACCCCCACACACCCACTACACACACACCCCTACACACACACCACTACACACACCACTACACACACACCCCTACACACACACACCACTACACACACACACACACACACACACACCTACCACACACACACCACTACACACACACCCCTACACACACACACCCACTACACACACACCACTACACACACACCCCTACACACACACCACTACACACACACACCCTACACACACACACCACTACACACACACCACTACACACACACCCCTACACACACACACCACTACACACACACCCCTACACACACACACCACTACACACACACCACTACACACACACCCCTACACACACACACACCACTACACACACACCACTACACACACACCCCTACACACACACACCCCTACACACACACCTACACACACACCCCTAAACACACACCACTACACACACACCCCCACATACACACCTACACATACACTACAACACACACACACCCCTACACACACACCTACACACACACCACTACACACACACCCCTATATACACACCCCTACACACACACCCCTACACACACACACACACCTACACACACACCCCTACACACACACCACTACACACACACCACTACACACACACCCCTACACACACACCACTATACAGAAACACACACCCCTACACACACACCACTATACAGAAACACACACCCCTACACACACACACCACTACATATACACCACTACACACACACACCACTACACACACATACACCGCTGCACACACACCCCTACACACACAAATCAAATCAAATTGATTTATAAAGCCCTTCGTACATCAGCTGATATCTCAAAGTGCTGTACAGAAACCCAGCCTAAAACCCTAAACAGCAAGCAATGCAGGTGTAGAAGCACGGTGGCTAGGATAAACTCCTAGAAAGGCCAAAACCTCAGGAAGAAACCTAGAGAGGAACCAGGCTAATAGGGGTGGCCAGTCCTCTTCTGGCTGTGCCGGGTGGAGATTATAACAGAACATGGCCAAGATGTTCAAATGTTCATAAATGACCAGCATGGTCCAATAATAATAAGGCAGAACAGTTGAAACTGGAGCACACACGCACACACACCCCTAAACACAAACACACATCCCTACACACACACCACTACACATACACCACTACACACACACACCCCTACACACACACACCACTACACACACACCACTACACATACACCGCTGCACACACACACCTCTAAACACAAACACACATCCCTACACACACACCTCTATACACAAACACACGCCCCTACACATACACACCACTACACACACACCCCTACACACACACACCACTACACATACACCACTACACACACACCCCTAAACACAAACACACATCCCTACACACACACCACTACACATACACCACTACACACACACACCCCTACACACACACACCACTACACACACACACACCACTACACGTACACCGCTGCATACACCACCTACACACACACACCTCTAAACACAAACACACATCCCTACACACACACCTCTATACACAAACACACGCCCCTACACACACACACCACTACACATACACCACTACACATACACCACTACAGACACACACCCCTATACACAAACACACACCCCTACACACACACACCCCTATACACAAACACACACCCCTACACACACACACACACCACTACACATACACCGCTATACACACACACCACCACATACACACCGCTACACACACACACCTCTACACACACACCCCTATCCACACACACCCCTACACACACACACCCCTACACACACACACCGTTACACACACACCCCTACACACACACACCCCTATCCACACACACCCCTTTCCACACACACCCCTACACACACACCCCTACACACACACACCGTTACACACACACCCCTACACACACACACCCCTTTCCACACACACCCCTACACACACACACCCCTACACACACACACCGTTACACACACACCAACATTCATCCTGCACTGCTCACAGATATGAGGCAGCCATCGCAATCATCATCGTCAATGGTGCAGGCTAAACCTGGTCCATGATTACAGTAATACACACACAAAGGACGGGCTATGTGTGGTATGTGTATCACAGTGCAGTGGGAAGACAGACTCTCTGGACAAAACAGGAACCATTGTTCTGGACACTGTCCCTCTGTCCCTGCTTCTCTGACCCTCTATCCGTGCATGTGTGTATGGGTGTGTGTGTGTCAGGACTCAGACTAAGCAAAGAGCCAGAGAGAGGCTGATCTGACCTGTAATTAACAGAGAGGCTGATCTGACCTGTAATTAACAGAGAGGCTGATCTGACCTGTAATTAACAGAGAGGCTGATCTGACCTGTAATTAACAGAGAGGCTGATCTGACCTGTAATTAACAGAGAGGCTGATCTGACCTGTAATTAACAGAGAGGCTGATCTGACCTGTAATTAACAGAGAGGCTGATCTGACCTGTAATTAACAGAGAGGCTGATCTGACCTGTAATTAACAGAGAGGCTGATCTGACCTGTAATTAACAGAGAGGCTGATCTGACCTGTAATTAACAGAGAGGCTGATCTGACCTGTAATTAACAGAGAGGCTGATCTGACCTGTAATTAACAGAGAGGCTGATCTGACCTGTAATTTACAGAGAGGCTGATCTGACCTGTAATTAACAGAGAGGCTGATCTGACCTGTAATTAACAGAGAGGCTGATCTGACCTGTAATTAACAGAGAGGCTGATCTGACCTGTAATTAACAGAGAGGCTGATCTGACCTGTAATTAACAGAGAGGCTGATCTGACCTGTAATTAACAGAGAGGCTGATCTGACCTGTAATTAACAGAGAGGCTGATCTGACCTGTAATTAACAGAGAGGCTGATCTGACCTGTAATTAACAGAGAGGCTGATCTGACCTGTAATTAACAGAGAGGCTGATCTGACCTGTAATTAACAGAGAGGCTGATCTGACCTGTAATTAACAGAGAGGCTGATCTGACCTGTAATTAACAGAGAGGCTGATCTGACCTGTATTAGAAGGCTGATCTGACTGTATTAACAGAGAGGCTGATCTGACCTGTAATTAACAGAGAGGCTGATCTGACCTGTAATTAACAGAGAGGCTGATCTGACCTGTAATTAACAGAGAGGCTGATCTGACCTGTAATTAACAGAGAGGCTGATCTGACCTGTAATTAACAGAGAGGCTGATCTGACCTGTAATTAACAGAGAGGCTGATCTGACCTGTAATTAACAGAGAGGCTGATCTGACCTGTAATTAACAGAGAGGCTGATCTGACCTGTAATTAACAGAGAGGCTGATCTGACCTGTAATTTACAGAGAGGCTGGTCTGACCTGTAATTAACAGAGAGGCTGATCTGACCTATAATTTACAGAGAGGCTGATCTGACGTGTAATTAACAGAGAGGCTGATCTGACCTGTAATTAACAGAGAGGCTGATCTGACCTGTAATTAACAGAGAGGCTGATCTGACCTGTAATTAACAGAGAGGCTGATCTGACCTGTAATTTACAGAGAGGCTGGTCTGACCTGTAATTAACAGAGAGGCTGATCTGACCTATAATTTACAGAGGCTGATCTGACGTGTAATTAACAGAGGCTGATCTGACCTGTAATTAACAGAGAGGCTGATCTGACGTGTAATTAACAGAGAGGCTGATCTGACCTGTAATTAACAGAGAGGCTGATCTGACCTGTAATTTACAGAGAGGCTGATCTGACCTGTAATTTACAGAGAGGCTGATCTGACCTGTAATTAACAGAGAGGCTGATCTGACCTGTAATTAACAGAGAGGCTGATCTGACCTGTAATTAACAGAGAGGCTGATCTGACCTGTAATTAACAGAGAGGCTGATCTGACCTGTAATTTACAGTTTGCCTTGTCAGAGTGAATCTCCTCAGCCTCACACATATACAGTGTTGAGTAACAACCTGACTAAATATACAGGACTCAAATCTGACTAGTTGTTCATATTCTGTATATTGACAATAAAAAACCTAAAGAAAAAAAAGAATGAAAGAGAAAGAGAGAGAAAGAGAGAGAGAGAGAGAGAGAAAGAAAAAAGTGGCAGACAATTTGTGTCTGAGGTGGGAGTGCTGTGCGCCTCTATATAGGCACCAGCAGCACAGCACACAGACAGCAGAGACAAAGGGGACTGAGGACTTCATTCCATTCGCCCAACTGACCGGAATCAACAACATTATTATACAGCTTTTATAACAGTATTATAGACGTCTACATCTCTTCATCTGACAGACAGACGGACCATGGCGCTACTGACGGGAGGAGAGACTTGCGTCAAATATCTGTTGTTCGTCTTCAACTTCGTCTTCTGGGTGAGTCTCACTCAATGCAACTCGTTATGGCTGAATACTGTGGGTGGGCTGGCTACAAGTGAGGACACCTCGGTCCGGACCTCGGACATTTATTCTAATTTGAAAAGTCAATAACAAAAATATATATTTTCTACACAATAAAGAAAATCAATTATGGCTCAACATCGAAATATTGCTCCCAGCGTTGATCAAAGGTCAGAAGGCTTATATTCTGGTCTGACAGTTCTATCATACTTCTTCACCAACGAGTGGAATCTGAACACTGGTTTGTTCGTTATGTCATCCCTGGCTATGCCTCCCGGATTTGCTTATAGACAACATTCATCACTTCCCTGAAACGCCAACTGCTTCCGCTGCGCAGGCCGAGGGTCTGAGACGTGAAACGAACTGCCCCTGCTTGGAGTCCGCTCAAGTCGGCAGCAAGATACGCTGCAGATGGTGTTTGCTTGATACCGGAATAAATACACTTTAAAACCGTTATCATGTTCCTCAATGAATTCAGTGCCTTTCAGCAGTAGGCCTGTGCTCTCTCGACACACAGAGCACACCCGACTAGGCTACTGTGTTAGTCCAATCATACAAACTTTGTAACTGATAGTCAATCAAAAGTCACATGATCGAAGTTACTAGATAACCACCAACGAATTCCAGAATATCTCCTATTTGACCAAATCGAGTTGCTGATTATACAGATAGCAGATCAGCTCATGAATAACGTGGAGATGAAGACAGAAATGGTTTACATGTCAAGGTATCTTAACAGGGACTAACTCTGAATGTATTTCCATACCCGGCCTACTGCCATACCGCTTGTTGAGCACACATCTCAACACCAGCCTCTGGGCAGCAGAATCAGACAGCACAGAGGAAACTGTTATAGTGGTATTGACTTTCTCATAAGGGCAGTAGTATCCGATAAAGCACAGAGAAGCAGAGAAACGTTATAGTGGTATTGACTCTCTCATAAGGGCAGCAGTATCAGACAGCACAGAGAAGCAGAGGAAACGTTACAGTGGTATTGACTCTCTCATAAGGGCAGCAGTATCAGACAACACAGAGGAAACGTTATAGTGGTATTGACTCTCTCATAAGGGCAGCAGTATCAGAGAGCGCAGAGAAGCAGAGGAAACGTTATAGTGGTATTGACTCTCTCATAAGGGCAGCAGTATCAGATAGCACAGAGGAAACGTTATAGTGGTATTGACTCTCTCATATGGGCAGCAGTATCAGACAGCACAGAGAACAGAGGAAACGTTATAGTGGTATTGACTTCTCCATACGGGCAGCAGTATCAGACAGCGGAGAGGAAACGTTATAGTGGTATTGACTCTCTCATAAGGGCAGCAGTATCAGACAGCACAGAGAACAGAGGAAACGTTATAGTAGTATTGACTCTCTCATAAGGGCAGCAGTATCAGACAGCACAGAGGAAACGTTATAGTGGTATTGACCCTCTCATAAGGGCAGCAGTATCAGACAGCACAGAGGAACGTTATAGTGGTATTGACAGGGCACAGTATCAGAAGCAGAGGAAACGTTATAGTGGTATTGACTCTCTCATAAGGGCAGCAGTATCAGACAGCACAGAGAAGCAGAGGAAACGTTATAGTGGTATTGACTCTCTCATAAGGGCAGCGGTATCAGACAGCACAGAGAAGCAGAGGACGATAGTGGTATTGACTTTCATAAGGGCAGCAGTATCAGACAAAGAGAGGGCGTTATAGTGGTATTGACTCTCTCATAAGGGCAGCAGTATCAGACTGCGGAGAGGAAACGTTATAGTGGTATTGACTCTCTCATAAGGGCAGCAGTATCAGACAGCACAGAGAAGCAGAGGAAACGTTATAGTGGTATTGACTCTCTCATAAGGGCAGCAGTATCAGACTGCGGAGAGGAAACGTTATAGTGGTATTGACTCTCTCATAAGGTTAGCAGTATCAGACAGCACAGAGAAGCAGAGGAAACGTTATAGTTGTCAGTATTTGCCACTGTTCCGGGTTTTGGTCACTAGATGCCCCCATTGTGCTTTTTGACCTTATGTTTTTTCCCTGGTTCCCCATTATTATTTGCAGACAGCGCCTGATTGTATTTAAACCCTTAGTTTCCTCAGTTCTGTGCTCTGTGTTTGTATGTTAGCACCCAGCCCTAGTGTTCTGTGTATTCTTGTCGATTCCGGTGGATGCTCTTGTGGAATTCTGTTTTTGTTTTTGAGTATCTGAGGCTTTTTTGTGCTATTCACTTTGGATTTGCCATTTTTGTATTTAAGGACTTCTCCTTTTTTACTTTATTAAATACACCGTCTTAAGTACTGCTGTGTCTTCATCTTCTGGGTTCTGCTGACTAAGGGCTCAGTTGGTTAAGTGACTGTTTCTCACTCCGGAGACCCAGGGAACCGGGTCCTGACAATAGTGGTATTGACTCTCTCATAAGGGCAGCAGTATCAGACAGCACAGAGGAAACGTTATAGTGGTATTGACTCTGTCATACGGGCAGCAGTATCAGACAGCACAGAGAAGCAGAGGAACGTTATAGTGGTATTGACTCTCTCATAAGGGCAGCAGTATCAGACAGCACAGAGGAAACGTTATAGTGGTATTGACTCTCTCATAAGGGCAGCAGTATCAGACAGCACAGAGAAGCAGAGGAAACGTTATAGTGGTATTGACTCTCTCATAAGGGCAGCAGTATCAGACAGCGCAGAGGAAACGTTATAGTGGTATTGACTCTCTCATAAGGGCAGCAGTATCAGACAGCACAGAGAAGCAGAGGAAACGTTATAGTGGTATTGACTCTCTCATAAGGGCAGCAGTATCAGACAGCACAGAGGAAACGTTATAGTGGTATTGACTCTCTCATACGGGCAGCAGTATCAGACAGCACAGAGGAAACGTTATAGTGGTATTGACTCTCTCATACGGGCAGCAGTATCAGACAGCACAGAGGAAACGTTATAGTGGTATTGACTCTCTCATAAGGGCAGCAGTATCAGACAGCACAGAGAAGCAGAGGAAACGTTATAGTGGTATTGACTCTCTCATAAGGGCAGCAGTATCAGACAGCGCAGAGGAAACGTTATAGTGGTATTGACCCTCTCATAAGGGCAGCAGTATCAGACAGCACAGAGGAAACGTTATAGTGGTATTGACTCTGTCATAAGGGCAGCAGTATCAGACAGCGCAGAGGAAACGTTATAGTGGTATTGACTCTCTCATAAGGGCAGCAGTATCAGACAGCACAGAGGAAACGTTATAGTGGTATTGACTCTCTCATAAGGGCAGCGGTATCAGACAGCACAGAGAAGCAGAGGAAACGTTATAGTGGTATTGACTCTCTCATAAGGGCAGCAGTATCAGACAGCGCAGAGGAAACGTTATAGTGGTATTGACTCTCTCATAAGGGCAGCAGTATCAGACAGCACAGAGAAGCAGAGGAAACGTTATAGTGGTATTGACTCTCTCATAAGGGCAGCAGTATCAGACAGCACAGAGAAGCAGAGGAAACGTTATAGTGGTATTGACTCTCTCATAAGGGCAGCAGTATCAGACAGCACAGAGGAAACGTTATAGTGGTATTGACTCTCTCATAAGGTTAGCAGTATCAGACAGCACAGAGAAGCAGAGGAAACGTTATAGTTGTCAGGATTTGGCCAGGGCTGTTCCGGGTTTTGGTCACTAGATGCCCCCATTGTGCTTTTTGACCTTATGTTTTTTCCCTGGTTCCCCATTATTATTTGCACCTGTGCCTCGTTTCGCCTGATTGTATTTAAACCCTTAGTTTCCCTCAGTTCTGTGCTCTGTGTTTGTATGTTAGCACCCAGCCCTAGTGTTCTGTGTATTCTTGTCGATTCCGGTGGATGCTCTTGTGGAATTCTGTTTTTGTTTTTGAGTATCTCTTGAGGCTTTTTTGTGCTATTCCTACCACCTTTTGGATTTGCCATTTTTGTATTTAAGGACTTCTCCTTTTTTACTTTATTAAATACACCGTCTTAAGTACTGCTGTGTCTGCCTCATCTTCTGGGTTCTGCTGACTATTCGTGGCTCAGTTGGTTAAGTGACTGTTTCTCACTCCGGAGACCCAGGTTCGTAACCGGGTCCTGACA